>NC_040888.2:13135148-13436820 GCF_900634795.4 Betta splendens
CCAGATGCAGAAAATATTGTATAGCCAAGTAACCAGGTAAAACCTAAACTAATTACCGGTACACACCAAATGTAGATCAAAATGTATGAGAACATAGTTAAAAGGGTTGAAGGTTAGGATCATATCTGTGTGTAGTTTAAAGACCCAGACCAAAGCAGTAGACATCAAAAGATCAACGTGCTTTGAAGCCCAATAAAGAACAGACTATGACACCGTGGGCCTGTGGTGATGTGATTATTCTGTGCCGGTTCTCACCTGCTCGCCGAGAAACACAAAGTCAGAGGATCACTGAGTCACTGGATGTGTCACCACCAGAGACTGCGTTTCTGCAGATGAAGGAATGAAAGGTGGGAGAACGGCAGAGAAACTGATTTAGGTCGGATTTTCCTGATGTGAAATGTTCTGTTAACAGCTCGTGAATTTAGCACCTCACAGTTTAATGTTTGCATTTCAGGTAGAAAAAATGCTTTTCTAGCCATTTTTTTACAGTCACTGATTGTTACTGAATAAAATGAACTAAAATTCTTGAATCCGGTCCCTCATTAACCCAGAGAAACCCAGACTAGGAAAGAATGGAAAAGTGTCTGTGGCATCTGTTGTTTTTCTGAAGCAGAGAGACCAGAAAAGGTCCCACAGTCCTAGAGGGATTTTTACACTGCTTTATGTCGTCAGACCAGGAAATGATGTCAGGATGTCAAGATGATGGTTCAAATGTCACATTTCCCTCGGTCCTTTGAGCAAAATGAATGAATATAATCACTTGGTATTTTCTTTCATGTAACAACTTAGACGAAGAGAATGAAAATAATCAGTTCCTCTGTGCTGAATGCACCTGTGGAGGTTTTCTTCCTGGACGTCTGACATGTTATAGGTCAAGGTGTAGGGTTCACGTCTGCCCTCCAGCGAACCTTGTTTACCACATACAATGAACAAATAAAAAAATAAACACAAACCACCCAACAGCTGGGAATCCTTCAATCAAGGTTATGCCAGTAATCTCCCAGAATCCCCTCCGGGCTGACGTCCAGTGTTTCTGATCCTGCCAGGAGTCAGACTTGGGGGATCCAGCCGCTGTTAGAGCCTCTGTCCCGACAAGCGGAGTTAATGTTCTCACTGGAGCTCCGTGACCTCCTCTGTGGGCGACCATCGGGCCGAAGCAGAGGAAAAGATCGGGGGCAAGATTGCTGTTATGTAATTAGGGTAAAATGTTGCATTTGTATGGTGAAGGCAGACCTGTTCATCCTGTATTAATAAGCATTTTAATATTAAGTTTTTAAATAATTTTCAGACTGGTGTGATACATCAATATAATTTGCTGCAGGACACAAACAAACAGGAATATTCACAAGAAGTATTATTTGTTATCACAGTGTTTTTAGGTTACAGTAGATGTTATGAATTTATTTATAGCCAAAGCATCCAACACTGTTTCCCATCTGTCAAACTGTTCTAGTTTGATAATAACAGTGTAATAAGCCTTTCCTCAGTCCAGTCCTGCCGCATCCACTCGTCCCTCTGTTGCTGCCGCCCGTGACATGAAAGCAGGTGAAGGGTGTCTGGATGTGCCACAGTGAACATCTGCGCCGTCTAAGCGTGCGGCCGCCCCCACACAGGCCACAGTGCAGCGCTCCACGTGTAGCAGCCTGCAAACGGCCTGGACACGTGCACAGAAGGAGAACAGATCGCTCCCCGGCGCTGCTCGCCTGCTCCGTGCCGGGTGGGTTTATTTGCTTTGCAGCAGCGCTGTGGAGACGTTATTTATGTGCTCTCCTTCGTCGGCGTTGGAACACGCCGTCCCGCTGGTTGGAGCCGGAGGGTTACAATTACCGCGAGGTCCTCACAGTAATGTTCATCATCAGATATTCCAGCTGCTTCACGTGCTGCAAACGGAGGGTTAACAGTGCAGGAGGCGGCAGATTACCCACAATTCTCTGGCTGGAAACACTAAATCAAAGCAGTCGTGTATTAAGCTTGTAGCAGCAGAAATAATAGAGGGATTGATTGATGTAACTCTGATATCTGGCTGACAAACATATCAGATCTGTGTGGGATGCTGATGGGACAGTGATACCAGACGGGGACAGATGTTGTCTTTATGTTTTCAGCACAGCATTTTCTGCTGAGCGGCCAAAAACATCATTTGAGGAACCGAAGCAGCTGCAGCTTTACTGCACGTGGCTGAAAGCGACGGCGCAGCATGAACCTGTCCTTCTGTCACAGTCTAACTCACTTCTCTGCCTTTGTGTGGCAGAGCTGGTGGCAGTGGAACGCATGTTTATCTTCCTCCTTAAAACACAGCATCAGCGCTTTGCTCACCTGTGCGGAGCGTGTTGCTGAGGACGTTCACAGCGGTGACGGCAGCCACCGGTTCATCAGCACCAGAGAGGAGACGAGGAGGAAGGACTAACTCACAGGGAATCCCACTAAAGTCCTGTAACTTGACATCAGCACTGGTTCAGTAAAGTCACACCATACGATGCTGGTGGAGGATGATGAAGGTGGAGGAAGATGTTCCACATGCTGACAGGTTTCCATCTCTCGCTTGGTAATAAAATAACCAGATGACCTGGCACCAACTATTAGCTTCATGAGTTTACAGCTGTTGAAGCCTGAAACTCGTGGTTCAGTAAACACCAGCTCACAGTCAGAGAGACAACATTGCTTCGACCTTGACATTTAGTTAAGTTGGATTCATTGGACAAAACATACTCATGATTAGTCTCACTGTAGGAATAACTGGCTTTTCATTAGTATTATTATTTGTACTGTATTTACTGAATTACTGTATGTCTTTCTGAAGTCTTGTACAATCCCCCAAAAATCAGTCATAATGCTCTTTTATTTGCTGAGTCAGGTCTTTTGAAGTCATTTTATCTTCTGTCCTGCATCCGCTCAGTCAGGCTCATTACCTGCACCTGTTCCATAGCCTCTTGTTGAAGCTTTCCTCCCACACACCACTTGGTCAGTTATGCACGCTAACTACAATCATGACTAAATTCATGATCAAGTCTGGGTTGTGGTTTTTTTCTCTAGTGTCTTGTTAGTCTCTAGTTAGAATCTAGCTTGGTGTTTCCCAGTGTGGCCTGGGCTCTGAGGGAGCAGGCCTAGTAGTTAGTTAGCATAGGCTTTAGTGTGCAGCCAGTGTGTAGCGCTCAGGTGTGTGTAGTCAGAGCAAAGAGCACATTTGTAACAGTAACACAACAACCTTCTGCTAAATACTTTTACCATGAGCTAAGTGCTAGCGACCAACACTAAAAGCAAGATCATGTTTTTTGACAGGTTAAAAGTTAAAATGCTTGAAATATAAAGCTTTATTTTGGTAATCAACAACTTTCTATGAACAGTAGATACTGTAAACATTTCTGAATCATAATAATCACCCGGTTCTTGAAGATAACAAAGCTCACTCAACCGTTTGATTGCTCCTTAAAATGTCTGACTATTTAATTGCCAAAGTCAGAAAAGGGAAAATATGACATACACATAAAATTGAAGGTTTGAAGCATTGAAACATTAAACCTGAGTCTTACAATTAATAAAATGTTTATTGTAGTTTCACCAAAATTTCACAAAACAAAAAAATCTAAAAAAAACAGTTGTTGCCATATTCATGATATAAACTATTGTGACATTTGAACAAAAAAGTGACCTTGATTTATATGAATGAAACTTAGGAACGAGGCAGTTAACAAAAACTGAAAATGGTGCATTTTTTTTTATCTCTGGTAAAAGGCAAACGATTCATATCTTAGTGTAAGTTAATTAGAAGTGTTATTTCAATGTAAGATGTAGTCACTGTAAAATGGACTGGAGGAGCACAAGCATGATGTCGTTCTGTAGCTTCTGTAACTGCAGGATGTGTTATTTGTTATTTGTAACTAATGTCTTTCTTGAACTTTAAGCGTGAATCCGTCCGTCCTTTAATCCACGGTTTGTGAATCAAGTCGACTGCTTGCTTCTCCTTTTTGTTTGGTCCCGGCCATAAACGTCTGCCCGTTTGAAGGTCCTGTCACCGTGACAACCAGTCAACACAGCGATGCAACAGCAGCGAGAGAAATCAGGACACTTCTCTGAGACGTTACTCAAAGCAAGAGTGAACCGTGAGCCATTCTGGCTGAAGACTGACTCACTCACAGGTCGGCGCTGGGTAAGATGACCACGCTGTTACTCACTGGCACTAAACAGCAAAGACAATGTCACAGATTATGTCATTCTCTTGATTTCCTGTTTGTCAGTGACGCTTTAAATTATGTTCACGAATAGAAAAAGGTTATTGGTATCATTAACGAAAACGTCTCCTTCTAAAAGAACATTTGGACCTGAATATAATAATAAATTAATGTACAGTATTATGAATGGAACTAGATGGGTTATGTTCTAAATGAAACTTAAAAATGGACTATCACTATGCAGCACACTGTGCGTAATAATAATGAAAAATGTTTCTAATTTTGACCCAGACTATGACTCTAGAAGGAAATGAAGCTGTTGTTGTTGTAGTTCTACACATTTCCACCAGAGGGAGACGCAACAGAGCACATAAAATCCTCCGGGGTTCAAAGTGCAGCTATGAGCTTTCGGCTACAGCTGCTTTCAGCTTAATCAGGGATCACGCTCATCATCACACAGTGTTCTAGGACACTGCAGCTATTATTATTATTATTATTATTATTATTATTATTATTATTATTATTATTATTATTATTATTATTATTATTATTATTATTATTATTATTATTATTATTATTATTATTATTATTATTATTATTATTATTATTATTATTATTATTACTTGTTGCTGAACTTCATATCATCGGAAATAAAAATGTCTTGGACGTCTGAATGGGGGTATGTCCTTAACCCCTGCACAGCCCTGCACATTCCGCCCAGCACACCTGTGGTTCCCCACTGGAACAGGATCAAGTCCACTTTGAAGTGATCTCCCTGCTCCAGAGGCATAAATATAGATGAGACTCAAAGAAATGTCCATGAGAGGAGATGAAAGGTTTTTCTGCTGCGAGCGTGTTTCTCAGACGAGAAGTTGTGCTTTCAGTCAGAAACAAAGTGTTTGTTTTATTCGCAGGTGGCTGAGCTCCTGTAGCGTTTACATATTCATTTTTATCCTCAGAGACCATTTCAGCACGTTGCAAAGCCTGGGAACAACAAAATTATAGATATATGAGAGCAAGATTACACAAGGGCTCGTCGCCTCAGGGCAGCGACAACGTGACAAAAGGAAGGAAGTCCTCAAGCTTTTCTCATGTCTCATCCTTCCTGCTCGTCGTTAACAATAAAGACAGGAAACTACAGCGCGGTGAGCAGCTCAGCGTTCGAACCAGTGAGCTCACTTCCCACTCCACTGGCCAGTACAACGTTCCCAGTCACAGGACTGGAAACTGGGGAGGTTCCCAAGATCCTTATATCTCAGACACAGGCAGGAAATCCTGTCTGGAGACGAAGGTGTGCAGGGAAAACGGGTTTGGAGGCGAGCCAGTAAAAATCGAATTTAGCCTTAAGAGAAAGTTATACTATAATAAATGTGTGCTAAACAATGTACAACATACACATGTTCACTTTGTCCTTACTTAACCTCAGATATATACATATAAAATATGACGAAATACTGTACGACTTCGATAAAAATACAGGCAACAAGAATAAAATGTAGACGTGCTTAAATAAAAGTGTAACTTGTTACATAGTGATTAGTGGACGACTGATATCAATGTTCAACCTCCTAAATACACAGAGCTGCTTCCTTCCTCCAGGAAACAGTCACATGTCGACCAACGTGAGAAAGAAGAAGCAGCGAGCACAAAAACCTAGCAAGAAAAAGAAGAGAGAAAAGGTCTGTGCAGTTTAAATCTGAAATCCCACTATGAAATGTGTTTATGAGCAGTTGTGTCCTCATACAGACTGAAAAAGAGCTGATCTGTGCATCTGGTTTCAAGGTTTCCACAGAACAAACCAACGAGGCCTTCGGCTCCAACGCCCCGGAGTTCGTGGCGTTCCTGGATCAGATGATCAGATGGTTTTCCGAGCATCAGCAACAGGTTGATCAGCTGTTCGGCCCCAGCGACCCGGACGGGAGTGGACGGGTGCACCTGAAGGACTTTTGTCTGGGTAATCCGTCAGCTCCTTGAATGTCAGATAAAGATCACCCGAATGGGAAAAGGAGATTAGACAGCGATGATGTGAGTCAGCGTTGGCTACAGTAAAAGCCACAGTGGAGCATTTCACGAAGGGCACTGTGAAACCGACGTTTGATCATGAAGCAGAGACCCCCCCCCACCCCCTCAGATAAGACCAGCTGGCTCCTGGAAACAAATCATGGACAACGTTGCTTTTGTCTGTCAAACTTCAGATACCGTGAGGAATCTATACGTCTGTGATGAAAGATGTTCGAGGCACCGGGGAGCTCCAGCCTTTAGGATAACGCTGCGATTTACTAGAAATCACACACACACAAACAGCAAACACAGGAGTACACACAAACACACACAATTACTTGGTTTTTAATATATTAATAGAAAATATGCTGGTGCCTAATCTACAGGAGACACAGCTGAACTTCGTTAGGGTTTCTCTCAGCTTTTCTCATGACAAATGACTCATTACATTCACACACAATCTGATGAAGATGCAGTAACTCACACGGCTCACAGATCCATCATCGGTGACCCCTGCGTCTCTGCCTGCAGGCCTGATGAACCTGGACGTCCCCTGTCAGCGCGCTCAGCTCCAGACACTGACTCAGCTGCTGAAGAACGCCGGCAACACGATACGTTATCGAGGCTTGAACGGACAAGTGCAGAGTGTGAGGTAACGCAGATGCTGGTGTGAGCGGCTCGTTCATCTCTGCGTTTATGAACTTTTCATTTGGCATTTTTCTCCTTGAAGGCTGGGGGTCGGGAGCCTAGAGGTCGGTGCTCAAACAGCTGAGAGAGGAGACGTGGGGAGGTGTGTTGACTGTCAGCTGTTACCCGGATAAAGATGATATTCAGATTATTTTAAAACATTATTTAATCTACAGTCAGAGTTGTTTTCAAAAGGTCCTGGTATGTTTGACTCTGAGTCATAAAACTGTGATCTGGTTTAGTGCGTGAGTATGAATGTACAGCCGCTGAGCACAGACATATAGGAAAGCTGTATTTAGCGTAAAGGGAAGCTTCGTGTAACGAAACAATGTGTGGCAGAGCGATTCCAAGAATCTTTGTGAACAAACGTCAGGCTGTGTTGACGTTCAGACCACAACCTCCACGTCTGAGGTTCAGCCGTCTCGGGGTTTTCTGGCCCTCGGCTCCCGGCAGTAAATCAGTGTGTGACTCACCTTGTGTAACTCTGCTGCGTTCCTCAACACAATCCCAGTTCAGGACACATTTAGACTCAGCAGCTTTCAAAACAAACGGGATGCGGCACGACCTTTGCGCCAATGCTGGTGCCTTGGTTGTGTTAACCTCTAGTAAAGGTTTTGGGAATTAACAAGTTGAAGCCTTGATGAAATGGACCTAAAATCAAACTGTAACTTTCTCTACCACAGATTCGTCCGCCTCAGGCTCAGACTTGTTCCATTTGACTCCTCTGCAGCCCATCCAGGGAACTTTGAGGTGATTCTGCCAAGCAGCACCAAAGTGGCCGGTCTGACGAGGATCATCCAGGACCGGGTCGGGATCCAGACCCGCAGGCTGGAGGTGTTCCCGAGCCGGCAGACCGCAGCGGAGGCCTGCCTGCCCCCGGAGCGCACGCTGGAGGAGTGCGGCTTCATAGGAGGGCCGGAGGAGAGCCCTGCAGAGGACACGGTGTACTACGACTACAGCCTGACGCTCGCAGACTGTCCACTCCTCAACTGCGACCACTACTTCAGGCTGGAACCAGATCCTGCTGCCAGACGAACTAGAACCTGTTGATAAAACGTTGAAAAAATGAGATTCTAGCCAGAAGTACAAACAGGTCTCATAGTTACTTTTCTCTGACTCTGCACCTGAATGTAACAGAGAAAAACATGCAGTTATAAATTATTAACGTAAATAACTGTGAAGTTAATACCTAACCAATAACTGTTTTACTGGTGTGAACGCAGTCGTGTGAATTTGGTAGGAAGATGTTTATGAAAATGTTATTGTGTTATAGGTTGTTTCACTATATCATCGTTATATAATGGCATTTATGTGAATCTGTGTGAATCCAATAATTTTATTATTTCCCTTATAAGACTCTAAACTGATTGGCCCAGTACTTGCTTTATGTTGCTGTTCAACTCTAGGCACCTTCATCAGAAGGTGTCTCTCTCCTCCTCCTCCTTGTGATTCCATGTGACAGCAGTATTTTGGTAAATGGGATCAGATCATTAAGACATAACTACTGTTTAAAAAAATGCAAGCTGAGCACTGACAGCCTGCTGAGTCAATGTACAGTTGTCAACAATTACAAGGTTTGGGTTTTAGAAGCAAACCAGCTGGGAGCTTCACACTCAGCAGGGGGTCGTACTCACAGGGAGATCATTTCAGTCTGAGTGTGCAGCATACTCCCATTTTTACTGCTCCATAAAGCGGTGTGTGTAATTGGGGCCCCAGGGGGCCAGAGGAGCTACACTGTCCCTCACTGGAGCCAGTGGAAAGTGCTTGGCTGGTGGAAACCACAGAGCAGCTATAAACAGCGGCTGGTGGTGGCTATGCAGCTCTGAGCCCAGACTGGCCTGTAGCTCCCAGCTGCACATTTAATTCCCCCCAAAACAGAAGAGAAACAACGCAAATACATTTAACAAGGTCTACAACTGTCAAAGTCAAAACAGTTTTTATTCCATAGGTTAAAAAAAAACGTGCAATATAAATATTACAAAATTGAATACTTTTAATACTTGAACTTTAACACTGTTAGATTGTTTATATGCTTCCAAATCAGTACATTTAAGAAGTTTTAGAACAAGTGAAAAACAACAGAACTCACTGACACTAAGGCTTTAAACGAACATTTTTAAACAATTTGTGGCATGAAAAGTAAAAGAATATTACTTTCATGTCTATGTGCTAAATATAAAACCAGCATTTAGTTTAGCAGAACTGGACAGTTCATAATAAATGCTGAAGCATTTTTGTTTTTCTACATAAACTAATGTAAGAATAACAAAATAACTGCAGCACATTTATTTTACATGTCTCTCATTTCCAGAAAACCTTCAGGGGGCTATTTAAAATTTATATTTAGTTTTCTAACCAATGAGGTGAACACATTCCAGACCACATTCTTTCTAAAAACAAGATTAAATTAACTTAAATTTTGCAACCCTGAAGCCTGATGACTGCCAAACAACTGGGCAAGATGGAGTAACCTGTGTCACAGTTTTCAGAATAGCTACAAAAGCTCCAAGTTTAAAAAGCATTTCAACATATTTCCAGCAGATGCAGGAGATGAATGACTTTAAAGCAGCTTGTTGATGCTCTTTAGACAGAATAGTTGCTCTTCAAACATACAAACAGACATTTTTCTGCAACTGCCAATTGCAGCAGGCGACTATTTTCCTCACCACCAAAACCTCATGGTTTATGAACACGGAGCAGAAACCATCAGTTTGTTTATGGGCCAGAAAGAAGCTGGGAGAGCAGAATAAGCATTTATAAACTTGTATTTTCTACTCGTCTGCCAACAAAATTCTGATTGATTGTCTGATTGAACAGCTCTACAGTGTGTTCCTTTGGTCAAAGAATCCATCCCCTGTGATATAATCACACCGGATGCAGCCATGTCCTCCAGTTTTCCCACTTTGCTCTTGATTGTCCACTTGCTGCTTTTATTTAGAGTGTTGCTGTTCCCTTTTGATGGTTTTTGAGTCCATCTTGGCAACCAGAAGTCGGAGAAAGTCTCCAGAAGATCTAATAAGCTCTCTACCGCTGAAATGACAAAAAACAATAAGTGCACAGCGCTAGGAAGAGATCAGACTGATACAACCTCGACCTGCGTGTGCTGTCTCACTTACATGTTATACTCCATACCAACCAGGCTGATGCCGTTAACAGCCAGGATGCGATCGCCCGTCTTCAGTTTCTGACACTGGGCAGCGGGAGAGTCCGGAACCACGGACTTGACATAAATCCCACTCATTCCCAGTGGTGTTTTCTATATGAAGATAAAGTATAAGGTTATTGTACTGTCATATACTGTAGCTTTAGTGTAGGCATAACTGTACTGCATTTATTTTTATTAACTTTACAAAATGATAAACATCAGGCAGACGTGTGGATGAGTGGAAAGAATGAAGAGGAAGTCTTCGTACTGTTCCATCTACGAGAGCCAGTCCGAGGCCGTGAGGGCCTTTTTTAAGCTCCACTGTGAACACTTCCTCTCTGCCACCTTCCACATTTTCTGTCATCCGCTGAGGACATCCACTGACTGAAAAAAACACAAAGAAAGACATGTTCATGTTAAACAAACCTGGAGGAGTTGATTCCACAGCTGTGCTGCGGGATCTGGAACCTGCGGACTGTTTATTATTGCTGTATGATTTTTTCTACTCAATAACTTTTAGTTTATCCACTGACTTACCTACAGTATATTAAAAAAAACGTGTTATACCTCATTAACATCACAGGGTTTGTTTGTGCCCCATTTGTGATCGTGTGTGCAGTATGGTGTGTATTTAGCAGAAGTAGATTAAGAAGCAGAGGGAATGAACCGTCCAGTAATGGCTCAAAAACCAGGTAGTGACTGAAAACAGTGTAGCTCACAGGTTTGACCGATGGAAAACTAGTTCCACTGGTTCTACTATTAGTAAGGACACAGTGTTACAGTACATAACAAGTATGCCATTATGAGCTGAATCAGGTCATGATTAAAATACCAGGTGTCATTTACTATTTTCACCTGACTGTAGACACTGACTATAGAATGCTGTGATGCTGTATCAGGGACTTCCCATCTAACTAACAACAATGCACCAGCCACTAGCATTTCCAAAACAAATTGTTCCCACCCAGGCCACTCCTGCTCCTCTCCTGCCCTCTCCTCCTCCCCCCTCAGCCCCCACCACCCTCTCCTAACACGCAGTTCATCTGCCCCCCACGCAGGACCTGCCCCGGACAATGCCATCCCCGATTAAGATTCCACGCACCAACCCAACTGTAAATTCCCATGAGGGATCGGCCACTGCTCTTTTCTCTCCTGACATCACCACCTCTCTGTAATTCTTGGTGCCAGATTAAAGGATTACCAAACTTTGAAAATAACATTAACTGTTAGCCACAACCAGAGAGGTAGACACAGCGGCCCAGCATACAAACAGTTTCCATCAGGGTGTTTTCTGTTACAGACAACTGGACAACTTATTGAATTTATTCATTATCAGCTACTTGTACAAAATACTGAAAGTAAATACCATTACTAAAATATTGGTCAAATATTGGTATTAAATACAAAAAATAATAAAAATGTACTGCAGTAGTTGCAGCTTGGTAAATCTGTTCTTTTATTTTCATTTTTGGCTAAATTATTGCAGCTCACAATGTTTTACTGTATAATAATCCAGGCAATGACTAATGGGGAATGTTCAAAGTAATTCCCAACCAATTTAGGCAAATTACTTTTATTAAGGCACTAAACGAGATGCACAGAGGAACAAGCAACCAATGAGAGTAAAGACATCTGATTAAGATCAACATAAACCCTCTTTGTAATTGCATACAACCTCACTGGGGGGTCTGTTAAGGAACGCATTAGCACCAGTTGAACCTCTTATACACAAACGCAAATCACATGTGACGAAAAGTGTTTTTGAAGGCTTGATTCAGATCTAAGGGCTTTAAGAGTGCATCTGTACCAACCGGGCTCGCTTAGATACCACAATGTTTTCTTACAACTAACAGCAACTAACATTTACTGTCTTTGTTGTGTGAGGCAATTTATTTGTAAACAATGTCTGTCTGTACAGTAGCTTAAAATGGATGTCTTATTTATGGTCAAACATGACAATTTTTGAATAACAAAAACAAGTTTGAATAGATATTGTATACACGTCTAAAAGTAAGGGGCTATCCATCTTAGCATAATGCATCAGTAGTTTGAAGAATAATAAAAGGCATTATGTCTTGTTCAGCATATGTACTGTAGGAGGATGACGTGAAGTGTTTATTGGTTTATAGGTAAAAAAATATATACTTCTTCTCTCATTGTGTTCAACATCCTGCCACTGGAAACACCCCCCAGAAGTTTGAAGCTTTAATCTCGTATGACTAGATGAGTCAATGTAGAATGTGGAAAATGTTCCTAAAAAAAGTAGCAATATTGTAACTTTTAGTTGTAGTTGTAACTCTAAAACTAAAAAGGTCAACTCCCTGTAACTCCTATTGATGACGTCATGACAGAGGCCTCCAAAAACAATAGAGGCGGGAGAGGAAGCGCTCTTTCCTTTTCCACAGTGAACCCACCCTGCAGAGACAGATTCCTGACCTCCAGAGTGAGTAACAGATGAAGGGAGGAGACACGCTGTCTTTTTATGTTGGGGCACCTAAACGCGGCTATCGAACTGAAGGGGACACTAAAGCAGCAGTTCCACGAGGTCAAGTCGCTAAAAAGTTTTTGTAAAAACTTCAGTTAGTCAGGCGACGGTAATGAGGATGAAAGAGAAAGGAGTGCGGCTGACCTCACCCCAGAGGTTGTTAATGAGCCTCGGTTCAACCTCGTATTGCCTTTGACAGAGGCGTTTGTCATTTGACTGAAAAGTCACTGTGTTTAGGTCTCTTTTACTCAAATTTCAGTTAAAATGTTTTAGCTACTGGTGAGTCTTTAAAGAGCAACTTTAATAAATCTGTTATAACTTTTATGGCTATATTTAATTTAAATGTGTTGGGCAGCAATTTATATTTTAATTATACATTGTATGAATTACTGGAAATCCTAATTACCTAATTATGGCAGTGTGACTGACAGGCAATTGCATTTTGGAGTGCGAAGTATTTTTCTGCTACCTTTCCTTTGGTGGCACGCTCCCTCCTGCAGGTCAGCCTCTAGGTCAGCAAGCTCCATGCCCTGAGGGGTGTTGGGAGGTGTGAGCAGACAGGATGGGTCCAAGGCCAGGCTTTTGTGGTAGCCCATGTCAGCCTGTCCTGGAAGGGTGTTTTGTAGCTCCAAGTTTTTCAGTTTCTGGGCCAAGACCTCCTCACAGCTGCTAAGGTCACCATGAGATCCTCGGGCAGGAGCAGGCTCTTGAAGGGGGGAACACTTCATCTCTGTCTCAGAAGAGGGGCAGGTAACTGGCTCAGAGACCTCCTGATGTTGTAATGAGGGTGAGGTTGCAGACTGGCTGTCTGTAGTCATCCCATTGAGGGCCTAATTTCAAGATATATTAGGTCAATTAATGGCAGATTTAAAAACATAAAAGTGGCCCCCTTCATGCCTGACTGATGTTATGTTTGTTTCTGTTCAGTGAGCTTGTTACCTGTTCTTCCCTGTCAGCATCAGCTTGGGTTTTATTGTGAGGGAGATGGCGAATGAACTCCTGCAGTCGACTAAGTTGTTCAAACAGAGCTGGCTCGATGGAAGGATTACTCAGCTCCAAGTGAAAAGTGCTGCTGGGCAGGATGAGTGGCGGGTGGTTGTCAAAGTTCTCCAGGATGTCAGCTGCCGATGTGAAACAGAAAAGCCTGCTTGTTATTGCTCCTTTAAAAAGTGGCATAAACCTTGTTTGAAACTCAATCTCCGTGTAAAACTGCTCCATTTAAAATGAGTTGTTGTGTCACGTGTTTCCAGTAAAAGAATGCAGCCAATTTGTGTGAGGAGGTGTCATGAGTTGGCAGCAAAGGGTTGACAGCCCTTGTGTTACTAGCCTGGTTTAGGGTTAATTCATGCTAAGTTTGAAGTCCAATTTGAGAAAAAGACAGAACAAAACTGAACTGAAAAGGTACAAAAAAATAAAGAGACCATGTAAGAAATGTAAAAAGAGACTTGCTTATTTGATGGCTAAAAAATATGGCAAGAATGGCAAGTTTTTAAAAACAGAAGCACAGTGGTCTCTTTTACATAACGTCTCGCTCTGTCAAGCACAAACATGTACGTCACATCAGGCTCAAAGGAGAGTCTGGTTACAACAGTTTACAGTACATACTGTCACCTTTAAGAACAGGACAGCTACAGAAAAGTTGAGTGTTGTTTTATAATCTAATGGTTAAATGGATTTTAAACATTTGAAATTAGGTATATAAAAATATGATTAACTAAAAAGTCTATATAGTACATCTATTGTGTATCATATATTAAATAAATTAAAAAAGTTATGTCAAGTCAAAGTAGTAGTAATAAAGGCAGGTGCATTTACTACGATACTCACTTGTCTTGACAGCGCCTATAGCGTCATTCTGTGTTGGGGTCCATCCAGTGGGACAGGCTTTACCCGAGCTATATTCCCTCAGCATGTGGTGAAGCTGAGCAGGGTTCAAGGCTGCAAACTCGGTTCTCAGAGAAGCCCAGGATGACTGAAGGACGTAAAACAACAAAGACACCCACAATATTATGAAACAGGGAAAAAGAGATTTAAAAAACTTTAAAGGACTTGCAGGATTGTAAAACTGTGCCTTTGTAGTTCAGGATGCGAGGCTGGCGAGTGCTTTCCCAATCATGCTTGTCGCCATATAAGGAAACAAAGTCAACGCTACCCTCTCATTTGAATTTAAACCATCTTACACGAGTTATACAATCTGGTATGTGCTTTTTGTATGTGTCACCACGGGATTGGATATAGTAACAAAGAATCTTGGGAAAATATTTCCCTTGCACAGCGGGAACACACCAGCAGCATATGCTGTATGCACTTTGCTGTTCTTCTTGATGCCATAGCCAGTCTTTCTTGGATGTATTAGTTTTTGATCACTGCCAAAAGGAAACGGTGACATTCAAGACAAACACTATTCACTTCACTGAATCTTTTTCCAGTTGAACTGGAAATAAGACTTTGCCCAGACATGCCGGGGCCACAAAAGAAAACATATGATTCTGAGGAGTCCCGCCCTCTTTAATAACACAGATGCCACACTCACGGCTCAACCAACGGAAGGTGCAGTTTAAGTGCCACTCATAAACAGAAACTTGAAAATGTCTATGTGTACTATTTAAGATTTAATGTTGCACAGCTAAAATGAACCCTCAGATGTTGTGTTGTTTAATACTGTTGGCAGAGAAAGCCATGCCACATCCCCTGCTGTAATGTATTACTATGCCAGAGAAGAAAGGCCAAAGAAACTCCAGATGGCAAACTACAAGTCTGTTGAGGGTGTGTGCTCTACTGCTGCACGGTGACCTCATATCAGGGCAGGGATACATTAAGCCACTGACTTCCTAGCAACCTTCCAATTCTATGAACTGATGACACACCATCTTTGACAGCTGCATTGTGGGTGGGTTGGTGCTATGTAGTGAGATATTCATGACTCCTATAAAAGGTTAAACTAGGTCTCAATCCTACTGTGTTTAGTAATGGATAAAAGCTTTTATGTTTGAGAGGTGCAGATGAATCATTCATGTGGCTGTATTGTAAAAATGAAGCACACAATCTATTGAAACAAACGAAAGTCCTCACTGTGCTGTGTGTCTCATATCATCCAAAAACCCATAAATCATAAAATGATTAATTATTTGCACCAATCTTGTCTTGTCCATGTGTCACCCTTCAACTGTGTTGCATAAGGGTTATTTTTATACCTGACCCATTCAAATTCAATTTAGCTGCCATTTTTAGTACAAAGTGTAAACAAGACGGGTAACCAAAAAAGGTAAGATTAGGTTAAATCAGCAGATTACTAGTGCTCAGCAAAGATTACACACAAAAGCAAACGTAAACTTGCTCAACTGATGTATAAAATATTTTAAAATTCGTTCCTCTGATGTACTTCTGTGTGTTGTAAGTGACATCTGAGCTCGTAGCTTGGATTATGTAAGAATAAACAAGATTTACAGTGATAATGAATTGCAAACACACAAAGGCTAATGGGATATACTCAGCTCTGTTTAACTTTAAAAGAGATGTGGGAATGCCAAACCTTTGCTGGCACTGTGACATTGTGATGTCACTGCAGTGTATTTAAGTCCATCTGTTCTCTAAGCTTACTACTGTATAGCCATAAACCACTAGCGTGTTTCCAGAGATTTGTCGGGTTTAATTAGTCATATTATCACAGTGTTTATCAACAGCAAGAAGCTGTAAAGAAGAGGATTACCTTGCTACAGTGGAAATGGCTAGAAGAAGTTAACATTTCTCAAAGATTCAACAGTGTGCACGTAATAAACATAAATAACTTGTATTGTCTTGGAATCTTTGAGCAAACTCTGACGCAAACTCGACCCAACTCTCCAGGCTACAGTAAGACAAACAGGAAAGGAGAAGCGGATGTCCCCTGACCTGCAGGAGGGTTTCTCTAGGTGTGGCCAGCAGGTTGACAGCAGTAGACAGTTTCTGGAAAAACTCAGTGGCCAAATCCCCCAGACCGGCACTCTGGACCCAGTCCATCAGCAGGTCCAGGTTGGCCCGGATCTGAACCCCTCTGGACCACTGGTAGAACCCAGAAATGGATCCTAAACAATGAAGTAGACTTAGATTAGGCTTCAATATCCTAACTGTAAAGTCTAGAAATTTTAGTTTTTGTATTCACAACACAAGCATTATGTATTACATGATATCAAAATAGCCTAAATGCAGTTTATTAGAAAACAATAGATTTACAATGCAATTTTAACAGTGTTCAGATTTAATCTTACCTCTCTCCATGAGTGCGTTGAACAGTGACGCATTGATGAAGAAGAACAGATACGCACAGAGTTGTAATGAGATGTCAGGATGCACCTGGAAGGCCGTGAGAAGCATCAACGCCTCCTTCAGCACCTCAAGGATACCACCGAGTCCATCAGGTACCCGAAGGTGACCACTCTCTGTGAATGGGTTTCCATCCAGCAGACCAGGGAGAGCTGAATACATACTCTGTGGAAACAGTCTTTATTTCAACAATTTTTTATAAATTGATTAATCAGCAGATCTCATGCAACCTGACCCATTTTTATTCATATACTTGAAGCAAGAGGCTAAAAGCAAAAAAGAAGAAGCAGAAGTAGAGAGGTGCAGTAATGGAGTCATATTTAACAGGAAATTAAGAGAAAGACTGTTTTCTTCTCCTCCCTTCCTTCCTCCTGCTTAGTGTCTTCCTCTGCAATAAACTAATGCCTATATGAGCTAATAATTGTTAAAAATAATTAACACCAAAAACATGAATTAACTATTATATTGTTTATTATTAATAAATAACATGGAGCAGCGGACGAGATGTGTGACAAGCTGACAAGTCAAATAAGAAAAGAAGCATTAAACTAAATGTATTAGCTAAACGACAATCTTTCAAATATTTTGCTGCTATTGTGATTATTATGCCTGACTATTCCAAAGAACAGCACAGGCTGTTCCTGCTTCCTTCCCTTCCTTCCTCAGTCCTTGTGCAGGGTGGTGGTGTTTCTACAGACTAGGCAATTTTGTGCCTCTGCGGTGAAGTTGCATTTGAATGTGTGAACATTTCAATATGGTTCCTGTGAATAGGAAGGCTGAACAGATCTATCCTGGAAGTGTCTGCACCGCAGTAAAACAGGGAAGTTCAGTTTTGTCATTCATGGACAACAACAAAGGTTACAACATACTAATATACATTTAAAGAATTAACAGAATTTAAGAGTGTCTTCTAGATGGCACAATAGATCAGTTTAAGTTAAAACTGATTATGTTTCCTTTTTTCCACTTTTGATGTGCTGTGTTGTACCCGAGGGGTTCAGGTTTATATGTAATACATTGTATGTGCTGACACATTGCTAAGCTGAGGTAGCTGAGCTACTGTAAGTCAAAATAAAACTAATCTTGAAACCAAGTTAAACACATAATACGTACTATAAAATGCTGGAAGGCCAAACATTTAGCCAAAATTCAGTCTATATTTGAACACAATCTTTCTGGCACTTTTTTAAAATTAAAAAAAGATTTAATCAAGTAGCTTAAATATCTCGAAATATCCAGCAGAAATAGGCAACCAGTATTCTATGCTGTTCATAACTAAAACAGATAGTAACTGGCTTCATCAGGTCAGACCATGGCTTCCCTTCGCCAATCACCAAATAAACATAAAATGAACTTTCAAATAAGTAAATTTATCTATATTGTCTTTGGGCCACATTGTGCAGTCAGATCCTTTAGCTCCTCTGATTAGATGGTTTTGCTGTGCTACGGTCACAATAAAACTGGCCTTTATTTAGGTTTGCACCTTGGTAACTGTATTTTTTGAAAACTGTGTGTTTCAGCCAACCTTTGTTAGATAGTAGACAGACTGCTGAAAGGTGAACATGATCACTTCCTCTAGGACTGTCATGGCTTCCTCACAGGCTGTTCTAGTAGAGGATATCTCAGAGTCCAAAAGACCTAAAATACCAAGAAAACACCAAATAAACAAACAAATAAGTTTCAAAAAAAGTTTTACGGTGGCAAGCATGTTAAGTGTTATTATAGTAAACACCTTCGTCCTCCTGTTCCGGCCTCCAGGGTAGTAACTCAGGGACTTCATGCTGGATAAAGTGCAGCAGTTCAATGGAGTTGGACATCCATAGCAGCAAAGGCTGCAGACCTGGGATCAGTTCCTCCATGCTGAGCAGCTGAAGATGATCAGGCTGCCCATTAGTGGAGCTCCTGATTTACAGACAGAACAATTAGAAAAAGTAAGTAATGTAATGGAGGTCTGCTCTTTATGCATATGTACCTGTACCATGCTGTTATCTATAACAGAATGATTTAAAAATAAATAATATAATGTGTAAAAAGACTTGACATGAAAGCTGATATTTACGGACATATGACAATGAACCTCGAAGTAGACTCTATTCAATTCACTGACGTCTGAGCATATAGCACCGTTCTCATGAGAACTAAATAAACTGCTGCAAGTTTCTTAGAGAAGAGAATGTGGGAGGTCGTCTCTTTACACAACCTGCATTTAAGACATCTCTTTGTTTTCTGAAGGAGCATGTAGTAGTAAATCAGGATCCCTAACACTTCTTTTATTCAGACAGTAACACTTGCTGTCAGGCATCATATATAATTTCAGGCAGCAGCTGATCTAAATCTAAATCCATCTATGGTTTGTCTACTCACATTTCTGGCTGAATTGTTGCAAGCTCCTTTGTCTTCTCCTAAACACATGCAGTGAAGAAAATATGCATTTGAGGGTTCGCCATCAACACAGAAAAACACCTTTAAGCTTGGTCTAGAAAGGTTATTTATGAGGCAGAAACAAAGAGCAAAGTTTTAGCCTTACCCACATAATAAGCTGGATTTTGCTGGCTATTCTTAGCAGTAGTTGTCTTAAGTGTGTCAGCTCGAATGTGGAGGCTGAGTGCTGGATACAAAGGCTCAGCAAGAAGGCAGGTGTGAGTTTTGGTTCATTTCCACACGGATCAAGCATGTTTAAAATTTTCTGCAGGACTTTTTCCTCTTGCTCCAGACCATAGTTTATCGAAGCCTCTGTGCCTTCCAGGTCCCTCCAACGAGGTGGGACAGTCTTCCTCAGGAACCTTTTTGTGGCAATTGAAGAACCACAAGATGAACACGCAGGTGTTGCCTTTAAATCCACATTTGGGCAGATTCTGGTCATCCACAGTGGGGTCTGTAGGGATGCTGATGTGCTAGTAGGATCCTTAAACAGGAACAAGTAGTGTTTACCCAAACCCACTAAGTCCCCTGGGTTCAGTTCTACCTCACCTTTGAGGAAAGAACCATTTCTAGTCACAGGAGCACCATGTAGGGGCTTCAGCATTGTCTGTGTCTTCCTGTGCTCCCCTGTGGATGTGGGGTTGTTTGAGTCAAGCCGTCTGACACAGCAGTGTTGAGGCAACACATCAGGAGCAAAGAGAAGGACGTCAACCTTTAATCTCTCCTCATCTTCTCCATTACAGTGTTCCTTACAGCACCCAAGGATGGTGGTGGTCCCGCTCAACAAGTAAATAACAAAATCCTGCAAATAAATGAACAAGTTAAACTATAAAATAAAGAATTGCTTCACGTTAGGATAAATTAGGTAAATAAACATTTCACTGTATTTTACTTATCAATAACATTATCATTGATTCTTTGGATTTCAAAAAAATCATTAAATATTATAAATGTCAATCATACAGTAATTAATCAAAAACATGAAATTGAAAAAAATGAAACTGTTTTGACGTACAGTAATACAATTATCAAACCCTATTTGGAGGTGTCAGCCAGTGCGTATGCTGGGTATGACTTTCATTGCGTAACTCTCTGGAAATGAACCAGCACTGTGCGTGTGAACAGCAGTAGGATCAGCTGGTGTAATTACAGCATGAGAACAGGCAAATGTGGAAGGGCTTATGGGTGAGACATCGGAGATGTTCACGACCTTGGGGTCATCACATTAAGACTCTTAGTCGGGCAATGACACAGTATCAACGGCTTGAGAGGCCTGTGTCTAGAAGTCTAACAGCAGCCCTCATGTTGGGGTAGAACTACTTTAATGTGTGCTTTCAAATAAATAATGTCCTAGCACACTATCACATTATGGCTGCTACTTGTGCACAATTTATAGACTTAGCCTCCACATAATTAAAACTTCAAGCTAATAAACAAATCACAGATTTTATCACAGATTGTTGACAAATGATCACTGATGTTACATTTTGTAATTATAGCTTGAATTTTTTTTGCTTACACCTGCTGTTGCAGAGTCAGATTAGGCCTGCTGTGCTAATGTATCCTGCACAGTCAGCAATCTCCACAAGCAACATCATGAGCAAAAAAAAAGTGCTTCCTGTTTTTGGGAAAGGGCTGGGCTGAAGCCACAGCCTGACTCGGGTTTACTGTGGAAAGCTGTGAGCTATGTAAACAAGTGATTTAAAGTTTATTACACAGGGAACGTGATGTTTTTGAGATCGTTTTTGAATGAGTCATAATTTAAAACCCAGGTATGCAGATTACAATACACTATGGTAGTTAAAGTGAGCCCTACCCCAGAGTGTGTTTATATACAGCACTCAAAAAGCAGCTCCTGTGCAGTTTATCTTTTATCTACAGTCAATCAAGGCTATCTCCTTGTTTTAAATGCCCTGAGTAGGCTCAACAAGCAAAGCCACTTGTGTTCCCCCTCTGAATCTAAACAGGACTACAGGATCAACTGTGTAGTTCACAAGCCAGTCTCACTCTGTCCCAAGAAAGCCACAGACTCTGTCCACCACAGCTTACCAATGGCCTACTCTCTGCTCTGGGATTTTCTCCTTGAGGTACTTAACCTCACAAGTTCAGTCCAACTTGCTCATGTACCTGTTGACACACCTGTGTTTGCTTCTAAGGCATAATCTGTTTTCCACTTTAATGTTAATTTAACATATTAACATGAAATCTATCTTAAGTGACAGTACTTTAAGAAGTGACCCATTTAACTTGAAAATCATTTATAGCACTAAACCTTGTTTACTATGTAACCATTTGTTATATGGACAATACATACAAGCCACAAGTCAGATTTTTACTTGTTGTGCATTGCACCATGCTTCATCAACCAATTTATGTAACTTTGTTTAAAGGGATGATTGTTGATCTGGTTGACACTTTCACCTCGTCTCTCACCTGCCTATGGCTGTAGCCCTGCAGCAAGAGGAAGTATGGAAATTCAAAAGGTGGATGAATGGAATACTGTGTGGTGTTGTCATCACTGCTCTCTGTCTCCTCCTTCTCCGTGCCAATTTGCAGCACTTCCTTGTCAGCTTCTGCGTCTGGGTCCTCTCTAAGCATGGTGTGCTGGGCTCGACTGGCCTCCTTCTCCATTGCAGACAGATCCATCTCGCTTAAGCTCCTCCAGATCCCAAGTCCATCCGCATCCTCGCCGCTGCCATCCACAAACAGAGAGGTGACTCTGGAGCGGCCCTTCTGCAGCTTACGAGCCTGAGCATTGATACCTGCATTAAAGAGGAGAAAGTGTGTTAAGGCAAATGCAGTGTTTTCAATAATTAGATCTATCAGTGAATTTTCACAGAATGCAAATAAATGCAGACTACACAAAATTTTAAATGGCAATTCAATTTCTTGACTAAGCAAGAGATTATACTTTAAAATATGTTTTGCTTGAATGTGTTAATTTAAATTAACAATTAACAATGACCAAAATCCCATTAGACGCATAGTCTAACATTAAGGGCTGGCTGCACTGGAACTACTGCAAACCATAAGATAATCAGAGGAAAGAGAGAAAATGTGCAGGAAATGTGAAAAGTGGCCACGTCTGTCAGATACCAACAGCCGCTTTGTCAACCTAACATAACACAAACACCATTCAGTTCATTTCGAGCCATTAAGCACTGTGGAATGTCCACAGAGCCTTGCTTCACACGGGACTCCACCATTCATATCAGCCATGGAAATAGGTGTTTTCCACATCTTTCAACACTATGATAGATAGGCTCAGTGCCTAAGAAACCCAGAGAGGTAAAGAGCGGTGAAATATACACAACTTTGAGGAACCAGCAACTAGTAAATGGCCATAATCATGATGAATTTCAACATTCAAAACACTAAGCATACTGTAAATCTACACATACATTTTTGTCAAATGCAAGTAAGGAAAGCCTTACTGCAAATGTAAATTGACCTTTGAGGTTCCAGGGTACAGGAAGTGAACACTGATAGAAAGACTAACACAGCAGTCAGTGCTGCTACAGACCCAGCTACAGACCCAGTGAGAGGAGCTACATGGTGCCTTGATGTTTTGTGGGGCCATGATAGGCCCTTGCAATAAAACAAAGATAAGACTGGGGCAGCTGTGACCTCCTCTGTCCCTCATTGCAGCTTTTGTTTCCTCCTGACCCCTCTCACACGCCTGCCATCTTCCCTGTTCTAGCTTGTGATAAGCTGGACAAAGGCTCCCACATATCACCACAACAAAACT
Organism: Betta splendens; assembly: GCF_900634795.4. Taxonomy (NCBI): domain Eukaryota; kingdom Metazoa; phylum Chordata; class Actinopteri; order Anabantiformes; family Osphronemidae; genus Betta; species Betta splendens. The sequence goes on from NC_040888.2 coordinate 13,158,107, forward strand.
GAGGGACTGATTTTCCAGGTGTAAGGACATTATGGTCACTGTTAAAAAGTTAAAATACTCTGACATTAAATGACTTCTATACCTGCTGTGATTGTGTCTCTGTCTTTTAAACTTTGCTCTTCTATATTTGCTCTTAGCTGAATTTCAAAGCGTCTGGAGAAGCCTTCCTTGGGTTTCCAAAGTGATTGCAGCATGAGAGGTTTCTCGTTATCTCCCACAACACGAAAACATTCTCTCTTCCACTGGTTATCAGCTCCTGTCTGGCCAATCACATCGCAGAGCACATAGTCATTTGGATCTTCTTTCTCCAGGCAGTACCTGAGCAAAGAAAAAGGGGCAGGAGGATTTTCAGAGAATGTTATCGATAGATGGAAAATTATTAGGGACTGATTTTACTGTTTTCAGTCCTACATATCATATGCCCAGCTTTACAGTACTGTACAGTACTATCAGAAATTACTATGCAATTATATGGTGCTGATTACAGATTTTACTCATTGCAAAATCAGTAATATTGTTAAAAATCCTAACGACCTACAGTACAAGTTATGTTACAAGTTACCTGTTATAATAGATCTCATTTTGACAACACAGTTCAGACGTACATTGTGTTTGAAATATGTTGTTGCAGTTACAAGATCTATCAAGATGGCTTAAATGCTTGATATGCCAGATTATAGTATAATGTTTTACAGGCATCATAGCCAGAACCTGTTTCATGCCGTGCATATCTGTTAACACTAAGTTTTTCCAGAGTTTTTCCAGGCACTTGAAGATGTAGTCCAGCTGACAAATTTCAGCACCTTCTTTTATGTGGAAAAAACATACAGACACACACAGTGTGTCAGATGAAGCCTTATACCTCTCTAATGCCTCTTTCACCAGCTCCTTTGCACTGGACTGTGTGGTTGCCAGCACACTTTTGTAGTTTGTTCCTTGACAGATGTCATTGCCGAAAATCTTCAGGACACCAGGGACAGACATTTGGCTGGACAACTCTGCTGGATCATCTGCAGTTTGTAGGTCTCCACTGCCTAAAGCCTGGCCCCGACGCCCTGTGTCACGCAGGTTTGGGCTGTAGTTGAAAACTGTTGAAAGTCTGTTGTTGTGGCGGCGGATTTTGCTTTTGGCTGGCTGCCGGACACCCACACTTTCTGTGGAGTGTACAGTGCTGTCCGATTTGTTTGACCTAAGACAACAGAAAAGAAGATAAGGTACACTAGTAGTTAAAGCTTAAAAGCATTATCTTAACTGCTTAAAAAGAATTATGTTTAACCCATCCTAAATGTTTGGTTGCAGTCATGTGTCTGAAAACCAGAAAGGAATTTGTTCTTTGAGTTTTAAACTTAGTTAAGGAGTAGTATAATGCTATAACAGTGCACACCTGTCATTTTCAACCTAAAAAAATATCCTTAACCATATATAAATATGGCCACGTCTGTCAGATACCAACAGCCGCTTTGTCAACCTAACATAACACAAACACTATTCAGTTTTATAGATCTTTTTTGGTTATTTGGTTCTTAAGCAATATACTGTAGTAATAAACAAAATGAGCCACTTAGACTTACTGGACAGACCCATTGCTGGGTTTCCTCCCCAGTTTGGCCAGTCGCCTCTTGGGAGAGCGGATGAGTAAACCCACAGGGAAGTTAAGGGTTTGCTTATTTGAGTGGCTGCTTCTCTCTTCTGAAAGCATTGTTGTTATAACTGACAAACACAGCACTCTTAAAACGTACTGAGATGACTATATAATGGCATTCTTCGCCGCTAGCTAGCTTACGTTTGCTAACTAGGAAAGGAAAAGGGAACGGTTAAAAGAAGGTTCTCCGCGAAAATAGTCCACTTCCACGTCCACACGAAATTCCCTCAAAAATCACAAAAATGTGCGTATATAGTCGCTGTATTCGTCAGAGAAAAAACTGTTAAAAGTATTTATTTCAGTGTAAAGTTTCCTTCGAGTAACCGAAGTTAACGTGAAGTTCCCACGCGCGTCAGAGGAAAACTCTGGTCCATAGATTTAAAACTTCCAAATAGCGTCACTCGAACGTAAAACTCAAACTGAAATTAAAGTTTTGTAGAAAAAGAAAACAAACGAAACGTTCTGGCAAAACAATACTTCACTCCTGGACTTAAACCCATCGAAAACAAGTAGGTGGACAGAACGCCCCATGATAAATATAGTAGAATCCGTTAACTCCGACAGGAGCCTGGAGCGGACTGAATGAACCACAACCTGCAGTTGGAGGCACGAGCTACTACAAGTGACGTCAGTGTTGCCAAGCGCGCTAGTTTCGCGAGTGGGCGGGGCAAGTGTCACGTACGCGATGTCAAAGAATGGTAATGTGGACAAAAGGGCTATTTTAAATCATCTAATTATCAAAAATGTGCTATGTTATAACACAATAACAACTTTATGAGTAAAGTAATTAGAAATTAGTTAATATATTATTTTATTAGTTATAGAAGTTATTTCTTGGGCAGGAAAATCATCAATCTTAACAGTTAGTATTGCTGCCAGAGTTAAAAAAGGTAGTTGTAATGAATTGTAATGAATTGTAATGTTTTTAAATAAGTGTATGTACATTAGTTGCATTCCATTGGTGAATGAAACGGGCCAACAGAGCACAGTAACTATGTGTATGGGAGTGTTCACATGTTGATGGATAAAGAATGAGGGAGCCTATGACCTTTTGTACCAGAGGAAGAAGAACAAGTTCTGAGAGACAATTTCTGCTGAATGGTGCTTTTTCTTCACCATCTAGAATTACTAACGTTGTTCCAGCTGGCACTGCACAGGTCAAATAATGTGGGGTTATCAGAGTCTGCTTGTTTTCACTGCTGGAAACAGGTTTGATGGGCTCAGTGAGGCTGACCTAGCTGCCTCTGAGCTGCATTTAGATTAACCATTTAGTGATTCCTTTTTAAATGTTTACGTTCTCCTGCATCATCATTTCATTTGTAGCAATGTCATCGATGCTAACAACTATAATTGCACATCATCATGTCACCAACTGTCACGTTTAACTTTATTAGAGGTGAAACTTAATTTAGCTTCCATGTGTTAAGCAATATAAATAAATAAACAAATAAATAAATATCAGATCCTGGTGATTACATCATGTAAATAAGAAAAAGAAAACCCTAAAAGTATTAGTTTTTGTGCACCCAAGAGCAGGTTTTAGATGTTGTGAGCAGGGGTAGAATACAAATGGGGCAAACCTGACATCTAGTGGCAGAATCATAAAACTGTAGTCTGTATTAAAATTATCAGTGGTGCTTTTTCTATCAGTTTTGACAGTTTTATTACATCAGTTTTCATAGTTCCAAACACTAGTTACTATGCAGACGTATAACTATTCATAATGCACATATTTTACATAGCACGAGGGGGCGGGGGTTGTCGGGGACTTGTTTGCGGAAAAATGAATTTGGACAAAAAAAGTTACTTAAACATAATTGCAACATTACTGACTGAATATGAATATAGATATGCTAAACAATCAAGTAAAGCAATAACAAAAGCAATGACATTGCTGAGCCAGTGGGAGGCACTCATGAAAGAAATGTAACATACTGTAACACCTTAGAGAGCGTAAGTTGCACAGCAGAAAAGGACAGATGGAGACGTGGGACGTGTAACTTTTAGACAAATGTGTGTTTAGAATACACAGTATAGTTTATGTTAAAAGAAAAGTTGTTTTAAGTAGTAATGATAATTTATGATACACAAAGTAAATACAAAGTGAGCCACCTGCACAACCTTAGTACAAAGTGGCGTCTTTTTCTCCCTGTTTCTCTTCACACACACACACAGACTTTTTGTGGTATTGAGTAATAGAGTCACAGGCGGAAGTGACTGAGTTCTACCTGCAGCTGCTGTGCACGTTAAGCGGTTTTTAGGAAACAAGATTCAGGTCAGCGCTTGTTGCGTTTTTTTGGAGAAAGATCTACAGCTGCCTGTGACTATGAATGTAAGGACATTAGGTGTAGTTATACAGTATGAAGATGATTAAGATAGACATAGTTTTAAAATTCAATAGTAATACTTGAGTATTCCACGAGTGTGGAATACTGAGATGCATGAAAAATGAAGTTTGTTCTGGGTTGAAATCTAGTTATTTGGTCCAACCCCCGAAAAAGCAACAGATAAGTGTTTACATTTCGCCTAATACTTGATGAAGCTTTAAAGAAACAATCACACGCTAACAGTAAAGTATTTATTAAATTTGCAGAAAAAAAACTTCCTTAAACAGTTAGGCTTTTCCAGTATTTGCAGCAAAGTGAGAGCAACCACAAAAATCCTGAGCAAAGAACCAAAAAATTATATAAAAAAAACAACAACTAATCAATGAATTAAGTCACAATACGTGACATTTAGTGAACCTAATAACTCAAGAATCCCTAAACTACTTTTTATATTTATGTTTTTGGTTGTCTGACAGTATGTCAGCAAACAATGCAGCATCTGCTCTTATAACACTAGTAGGTACATATACACCGTAACCACTGTTCCCTCAAAGCTGTGCGCATGCACAACTGTGCACTGCTGACACAGAATATCTGACTGCTTGCACAAAAAAATCCAACCTGAATTGAAAAAAAAAAAAAACACATAACAATTCATTCTGTGTTATTTTGCAATGAGTCAGTGAATGGCTTCTCCAGGCAATGATGCGTTTCACAGACGTATTTATACAGCAACGTAATTGACTGAATTGAATAGCGGTCAAATCAGACACTGTTCGCTTTTCCATGGTCAAATCATCGTCACGCCACGTACTCATACGTACGCCACGTACTCATACTTCCCCTATGGAAGTTTTTCTGACTCAAAATCCAATTCACAATATATTTGTCAATTGGCAATTCAATATGCAATATCGTCATTCAATTTGAAAATGCATTCTGCAAATGGAAATGCATTATTAAAAAGTGTTGATTCGAAACCCCGTTTTATTAAACGTTTAAATAGACTTAATCAATCGCATTACATTTTCCCCAAGAGTGTCAAAATAAAATCGTTTTTTAAACTGTCTTACCCAATCAGAGCCCACTACTGCAACCGCTGAAGCTTTTCTGACGAACAGAATAGCGTTATTCTTTCACTGTCAGACAAGCCTGTGTGCTGCTGGGTCACTGGTGTTGTGTCTGTCTGACAGAAGTTTACTGCCGTTGTCGTGCCAAAAAGTGACTGTCTTTATATGAAATCTTTTGCTGCACGCGGGACCATGCACTGCCTTGTTAAGGCGTTTAGCTCGGCTTGTGTATGACTTCAGCTGCTCATTTCTGTCTCAAACAGCCATAACTTGTAAATATTATCCGCCACATGTTTTCTAGTGGTCGTACTGATGCTACGTCTTTTAGATTCTGTATAAACAACCGAAATAATCATCGTAATTCCCTTTAAAGCTATCGTTGATCGTGAATGTTTAACTCTATGACATGACGCTAGGACTCAGATCTACTGTATGACCCAATATTGCTGCAACATGTTTGTTCTTCCACATTTTGTGTATGATTGAAACTGCACGAGTGACCACCGATTTATTTTACCACTTTTAATATCTGCATGAGACCAGTTAAACCAGTAAGATGCTTTAATGTTGCCAAAACGTGATTTTTAGAGCCAAAAGCTACAGTAATATCTGTTTACTGAAAGCTTCCCTTATTTTAAGTTTATGGAGCTCTGCTGGGTTTTATTAACAGATTTAATGAGCATCCAGTACATCTTCACTTTCTACACCTGTTTGAGGCCAGTTAAACCAGTTGTACCTGCTTGGTGCCTGCTTGTACCTGTCTGATGCCAGTATAACCAGTAAGATGCAGTGTTCACATTTGAAAAAGTAATTCATGCCAATATCTTTCTGGTTTCAGACTGGTAAAAGAAGTGATCAGATGGACTGGATGTTAACTAAAACTTTAGTTTGATCCAGTAGAACACATTTAGGGTTAAAATGAGACAGATATAAGTATCTCATCAAAACAGAGAGGCTTGAATCACTTTTTGGCAACGTGAACACAGCATCTTACTGGTTCTACTAGCCTCAGACAGGTACAAGCTCTGGGGTGCTGAATGTAAAAGGAGCACCTATAACTAGTTTTCTCAAATTTAACTAAATTACACATGTTTTCACGAACTCAAAACACCTTAAACAGTGCGCGCAAAACCCGCCTACATCGGACCTGGAAACTTTTGTTTTTAGCGTGGACGTAACTTCGGCTAGCTAGTATAGTTAGCTAACTAATTCTCCACCGGCGTCACAGAAATATTCTATTCAAACCTAGTTAAATCCCCATTAATGGTGTTTTACGACAGAACAACAGCAGTGTAAAGCGGAGCCTCAGCTCGCACACCTGCCGTTACAGCCTGTTCAATCTCCGCTAACGGGAGGGAGTCGGAGCTGACGACCATGATGGCTTCGACTTCAGGTTTCCACCGATCCAGAGTCAGATGTGGGCGGAGCTATGCTACTGTTTGAGGTGTTTGAGGCCGCGTCACTGATCCGGGATCAGCATTACGAGCGCTGTTTGAGGGTAGGGTGGACTTGCACATTTATAAATATTCAGTGTTACACTCTGCAATCACTTACTGTAACATTTACAATTAACATTTAAAAAAATTTTTCCACTCATTTCCCAACACAGGCAATTAGTCAGACAGTGTCTCGCTTTGGTCACTGAAGCCTTTATTTCGTTTTGTAAGTAACAAAATGTTTGCGTCTTCAAAAGGTCCCTCCTAACTCAAAGTATCGTTGGACGTGTGTGCCTCCACATGTGTGTTGTATAGCAGTTGCTAACATCTTTAAAAGAAAGCCCTGAGGTTTGATCCCCTACATGTACCTCACCTCTGTGTGTTTAGTTTATATTGTCTTCTATTTGGTATTCGAACACAAATGTAAATGCTCCAATTTGATGTTAATAAATCATGTAATGTGGATGGATGCAATGCTGGCGTGACCACAGTTTACAATCCAAGAGATCGCTCATGAGGTTTGTGTGTTTGCTCAGACACATGAAAAATTAGGGAACATTGACTGCAATTCAGTCTACTACTATAAGATGATTTCATTTTCTCTATAAAGTTCAAATCTATGCCAGTTGATATTTATGCTAATTAGAATTTAACTGTAAAACAAATGTATGTAATTCAAGGATACATAAGTTCTACAGTGAGTAAATCTGTCTTATTAAGCACCTGCTTTTATGATAATCCATCCCTCCATCCATTTTCTGCCACTTATTCCCGTGGGGGCTCGCAGGGGTGCTGGAGCCTATTCCAGCTACAGTTGTTAGGGGCGAGAGGCAGGGTACACCCTGAACAGATCACCAGTCCATCGCAGGGCCACACAGAGAGACAAACAACCTTTCACACACAAACACTCACTCCTACAGTATGGGCAATGTAGAGTAGCCAGTTAACCTAAGCGCATGTTTCTGGACTGTGAGAGGAAGCCAGAGAACCCGAAGAGAACCCATGCAAACACGGGGAGAACATGCAAACTCCACACAGAAAGGCACTTGCGCAGTGCGCCCTTCTTGCTGTGAGGCAACAGTGCCAGCATCTGCACCACCGTGCTGCTCGCCTCTTACAATAATGTTAAGATAATTATGAATAGATTGAGATCATTAAGATTATGGCATAAAGCTGAATATACATGTTGGATTTGCAGCATTTGGGAAAGTCCAGATCTCATTTACACTCGTTACCGTTGCCATGTTTGCAGACACAAAATAAGAACATATCACAGGACAGCTGTCAAATAAGGCTTTAGAATATTAACTGCTGCTAAAATGATCAGCTTGAGTTTGTCAGAATTTAGAAATGACTGACATATATATATATATATATATATATATTATATATATATATATATATATATATATATATATATATATATATCTATATATATATATATATATATATATATATATATATATATATATAATGTCTCTTTAGTATTTAGGAAGTGAAACAGCTGCAGCATGTGCAGATAAATTGGTGGTTAAGGGCATAACATCATTTAAATCATCATATGCACAACTTGAGGAATGAGCCTGTATGATAGGGTTGAGGTTTCTACTGCGTGCTGGTCGTGGTACTGAGTGTATGAGTGTGAGTGTGTGTGTGATTGTGTTTGTGATTTTGTGTCCAAAACTCTTTTGCAGAACTGCTGAGTAGTATTTGAGACAGTACTGCTGATGAAGCACTTAAAGATGGGGAAAGATATATTGGTAAACATACAGAAAAGGATGAGGAAGCTGTGTGAAGTTAAACAGAGTGAAAAGGACTCAACTGACAACGGTGTTGATTTCTGGTAAAAATAAAAGTATCAACAGAGCAAAGCTGTAAACTAGGTCTTGAGCAAACAGAACAACTTTCATAAGTTAACAGTAAGTTAATAGATTCCGTCTAGTCTTGATACTTGCAGGTAACATGTGAGGTTCTCATGTTTTGCTTTAAAGAATCCATCCATCTTGAGCTCCATGCTGTCAACTCTGCTTCCCCTTTTGCTGGACAGGAGAGGCGCATGAAGCCTTATTTTGAAAATAAACCTTTGACGGAAGTAGACGTTTCCTACTTACAGCTACTGATATTTTGAACAGTGGCGGTGGTTCCCTGAAGACCAGACCGCAGACGACTGCAGAGAGCAGAGGCGCGCTGCTCCGTCATTGCTCAAGGCGCTAACCGAGCGGACAGAACAGCGCTCAACTCAAACCGGAACTTTAATTTGTGAATGCGAACGGTAGTGCGCTCATAGATATGCTGCGCCGTGAGGAGCGGACCGACTTAGAATAAACCTGAGCCAAGTCTAACTGTACTCCAGAAAAGAGGAACGGTAAGATAAGGAATGTTTTAGGTAACGTTTAAATAACGGAATAATGATTTTTAATGCTCGTATTGCTTTATTTAGCGCTGCACTTAATAAAGTGAAGTAGCTGTGCGCTGTATTGCAGCTCGTAAGATGCTTTAGATCTCCTCCACTGCAGGATAACAATACATTTTGAGTTAAATGATTGCATTTTGCTGTTGTATTGTTTGTGCTTGAGTTGCATGGTTTTTCTGCCTTCGCTTTGGGGAAGTGGTTTGCTCACGAGGGGGAAAACGAGAATACAGATGTTTAATATTTGAGATCCGAGGCGGTCAGACACCAGGGTGTCAGGGGTCAGTCCTCCCCGATGACAGCGACCTCACGGCAGCTTTCAAGGCAGCTTTCTCTGCAGACACGTTACACATCCGTGCACCCTGTGGTTGGAGAAAATGTCTTATGTCAGCCTCGTTTTCAGAAGCACTTGTACTGTAAGTGTTGGCGTCGGAGACGAGCCAAGACAGACACGAGGTCCCGTGCTGCATGCAGCTGTGCAGCCACCGGACTGAAAACATCTGTCTGCTTGCTTTTGCTTGGTCACATTTCCCAATGAAATGCAGATGAAGCTTCACAAAGTAGATGGAACTCCATAAACCTACGTAGTCATACAGTGCAGTATTTTGAGTAATTGTGCTTACTGTTACTGTCTGAGCCCTGTGAGTTAGATACAGTAGGTGTAGTAGAAAAGAACTAAGATCAAGAAGAAGTTTCAAATACACATATTGACTTGAGCCTTTTTATTTCATATTTGTGTCTACGTCCACATATTGTGCTTTTTAATTCCCACAGTTTAAGTTGCCTTTTAAATTGAAATGAAATGTGACGTAAACTTTTGAATCATGGTTTGTTTAATATTCAAATGTTTCGGCTGAATTTGCCTCAGCGTGAAACAAGTAACCAGTATAAGTCAAATCAAGCAACCCCCCCCCCCCATCACTCAAACACAACATAACTTTTATTAAATTTGTTTTATTTCATGCCCTCTGCTTCTCACATTTACTGACTTTGTCTCTTACAAGAGATTTGGCTTTGCATTGTTACATTAGATAGGTAAGACAAGGTTTGGCCTCTGAGAAGCTGCTTAGTGCTTTTGGTTTTTCCTCTTCAATCCCCTCACGACCACTCAGATTAATCTCATGAGCCTTCTGAAGGTGCTGAACCTTAAAACATCTGTCCTAAACTACCTGTACATGCCGTTTCACCATCATGTTTCACCAGTGGCTGGCGATGCATTCACTGTCTCCATGTAGCATGTGTGTGGGAGAGCAGCAGGCAGAATGCTGCCAAACATACAGTATATTGATGTGGGGGGTTTCGAGTCGATGCCTCCTATTAAAGTAGCAGCTTTGTGAGGCTTTTAAGGCTTTACCCACTTCTCCTCTCTTTATGCTAGTGTGCACACAGCTTAATTGCAGGTGCAAATGCAAAACGACTAAACTCCTAGTTGTGACAGTGAAACTTAATGCAACACTGCAAGCAACACCTTACACAAACGCTGGCTGTTGATAAACACTTCCTCACAGATTGGTTTGAGAAAATACTTAATAAATGAATTTAATAAACTGTTATTAATTTCCATGTATAGTTCAGTTTTAATTAGACTACAGTTTAAAAATACTGGTGTTCCCAGAAGTTTGGTCATTTTCACACGCAAGTTAATCCATAATGAAGTTATCATTAGTTGCAGCATCAAGAAAAAATTGCATTCCTATATTTTTAAATTGACCATGTTCATTGTGAAATGCAAAAAAAATACTGATCCCAACATCTGAATATTTAATACTTTTGTTTGGGAAAATGAATCAGTAAGTGAGCCGCTAATGTATGTTTATAAAGCTAACTGATATGTAAATGATTACTGTTCGTAATATTGGCAAATAGAAACGATTCTGATTCTGATTCTGATTCTAATGACACAGGGACAAACGTTACAGCTGATCTCTTGTTTGCCTGAAAGCTAAAATGTTTCACCTACGTACGAAATGCTAGATGAAGAAATGTGTGATTTTGTTTTAAGGACTCTTGAACATACTCTTGAACATACTTACTATATAATAATATATATATATATATATTATATATATATATAATATATATATATATATATATATATATATATATATATATATATACTACTATATATATATGTGTGTGTGTGTGGTGTGTGTGTGTGTGTGTGTGTGTGTAATATGCATATATTAATAAATATATGTAAAAAAAACATATATTTATTTATGCATATATATACTATTACTCTTTACTGTATGACTTTTATTTAGAATGCTTTCAGTGTGTGTATGGTTTAACTTTCAAATCATCTGGAACGTTTTTCTTCTTTTTTCTACACTTGGTCAAAAACACTCATTAAACAGAAAAGCTGTAACTAAAGAGGTCTATGGCACGCAAACTCAGCTTGATGTACTAAAAGTGTCTATGATTTCCTCTATTTATTTTCCCATTTAGTGCAGTCAGCAGATGACACTGGAATGACAGGGAGGGGATTTCTTACGCTGTCTTGTTTTAACTCCTCTTAAAAAACATTAATTGTGATGCATATTAAACACAGCGTGTGACAGGAAGAAAATGAAAGAATATGAAGCTGCAAAGAGCGAGATAAAGCACATATGGTTTCCTTCACTTTGGTCACATGGATCTGGAATAATTGTGATACAATGAATGGATGAATAAACCCTTCATCTACTAAATGAAACTACTTTTATTTAGTTTCTACACTGTTTGGTGGAATTTCATGCAGCTCAACATATATTGCTTTAAAAATTGACTCTTGACCAAGAGCTGTTCATTTTGTTTTACACTAGATAATTACAGTACTTCTGGTCAACATTATTATTATATATCAGCCACCATGAAGTCTTTTTAAATACAGTAGCTTATTGTTTGTATGTTAATATCTTAGATCAATGTGCTGGTTAATTGTAAGAATGGTGAATTTATTAATTTTGGCCCAAAGGAAAAAGGAATATGTTACAGTCAAACATCCAAAGGTACTTGATTTGCTCGACACTTTCACGGTGGCGAGATCGTAGAGAAGGTAAAGTCTGTCTCTTCTCCGTCACTCACCACTTCCGTTGCCTGCTAACCACAAACTTACAGAGTGAAATTAATTCATTTCTGTGGTGCGAAGACAATCAAATATCAAGCACGATACAGCAACTGCACTCAAGGCCTCACGTTAACTGATTTAATTTACATTGTCTATAACAAGGTGTGAGCCTCTGCATTTCTATCCTGTTTGTGTATCTGTAGGTAAACCGCTTAAAACCAATAGAAACACAGGAAAACAGGGAAGTGGCTCGTTTGACTCTTCCCATTTTAGAAAGAGATTACAACAAAGTTTTCCAGTTCCTTTACTGTCCAGTAATATCTGAGTAGTGCATGAACACATAATGTCAATGCTAGATGCGTAATAGTGTGTGAGATGGTGTTAAAATGCTCTGACCTGCCTTAAATAGTATATTTTGACATTTCTATATTGTGTAATGAGGGGGAAAGCAGCGGGACACCAATGTTTATCAGTGTATACAACTGTGTTTAACTTTTAGCTCCCAGATATGAATTATGCGATATTTTCTTGTGACTTTATGAAGTTTGGAGTAAATCTTGTGACCCTCCCCTCACAGCTGGCACACAATATAATTCTTCTATCACTACGCACTTTGATAAGATTTATTCCCTTTTGCCTGGTAGAACCACTTTGGCCCCTCTGGTTGCCTGACTCGTTTTTCCTCGTCTTCTAAACATCCGCATCCATTCAGGATGGAAGCGAGAGGGAAGTATGATTTTACTTCAACAGCCGACGATGAGCTCAGCTTCAGAAAGGGAGATATACTTAAGGTCAGTGCATTAAAGTCTTTCTCAATGTGTCTGTGAATTGTCCTTTTGTTCCTGTTATGTACAACTTTCCTCTCTATTTGTCCTTCTGGTCAGATCATAAGCCGAGAAGATGACTGGTTTAAGGCGGAGATGAATGGACAGTCAGGATATGTGCCACAGAACTACATTGAAATGCAAATCCCAAAGTAAGAAACAGTATTAACTGTGTATCTGCATGTGGGTTTAACACTGAAGCTCATACAGTACATTACAGCCAGCAGAGTCTCATTATTCTATTTGCATGTGTGTAAATCAGCGGTTGCAGCATAGTGCGGGGAAATGCATATCATGTCTGTAGGTGCTGTTTTTGACCTGCGATCCAGAGCAACATGGCTTCTATTCTGTTTCCAGATGGTTTAAGGAGAATTCCACTCGCAGCGCTGCAGAAGATCACCTGAGACGAGGAAATGTGGGGGAATTTGTGATTCGAGGTTCCCAGAGTTCCCCTGGAGACTTCTCCATCTCTGTCAAGTGAGTTAAAGAGCGACTCAAAGATAGGTTCTCAACTGTCCTTGTTTGTTTCTGTTCTTCAGGTTGTTATTTCACTGTTCCACTGTTCCATTGTTGTTGTGTTCAGCTTGCAAAATCAGCCCGGCCTGGAAAAGCTTCAAACGAGCGTAAAACCAGGTCACAGAACAACAGAGGAGCTGACGCTCTTTTGCTCAGTGAGGCTGACACTAGTCTGGGAAATATTTTCCACAGTCACAAAAATGCTAAAGATACGAGGCAGAAGTACCGCGTCAGGAGAATGTGGGGTCCAAACGTGTTTGTTTGTGTGTTTCTTTGTTTATCCGCTCAGTCATCCACGTTGATGGGATTAGATGAAATCAGGGGCTTAAATTGGTCCAAACACTAAAAATCAAGACAGCTTAATTTGAGAGTTATTGAAATGGGGACAATGAAGTCTGCACATATTATAGAAATGATTTAAGCTTCTCGAAATTCCATGACATCAAGTATTTGTCACCAAGCCAACTTCCTCCTTTTTGTAAGCAATCAGTCAGAAAGTGGAATTAGTTCATGTTAATGTGTAACTAACCAGAGTGCTACTTATAAAACTGGGTGTCGACACAGACAAACAATCTGCTTTATTAATAATGAGATGATAAACCGGTTGCCAGAAACAGCTCGGCCTGAATGGACGGGCTTCAGCGATGTCTTCTAAGACAATGAACTGAATGTAGATTTGATTTACAGATGTTGTAGTTGTGCATAGTTTATAAAACTTATTTTGTGTCTCTGGTCTGATTATAATAGGAAACAATACAACTTCACGTTCATACCCAGCAGTATAAAAGCTAAATAAATCTCTCTAACCATATACTGTACAGTATCTGTTTCACTTCCCCAATGTGCTAAATTCTACAGTTTGATAAAGCTTTTAGTGGTAGCTGTGTTTTGTCTAAAAATGTGTACGGGAAATAAATGCAGTACTTTATTTTTCATGTAAGTTGTTAATCTCTGTCACTGGAAAACAACATAAAACCACTCAAAGATTTTCTGTCGATGCTGAGTCACTTAAAATTACCAGCCACTGCTCCGCGGGCTGGATTCGAGAATGGCTCTGACTGTTTCATGTAGTTTGTAGGTGGCCTTTTTTAAGTAGTTGCAGACAGAAGTATTTCAAAAAACATGAGATGAAAGATTTACTTTTCTAAAAGCATCAATGGTCTGTATATATATATATATATATATATATATATATATATATATATATATATATATATATATATATATATATATATATATATAGAGAGAGAGAGAGAGAGAGAGAGAGAGAGAGAGATAGATAGAGATAGAGAGAGATAGATAGATAGATAGATATAGATAGATAGATAGATAGATAGATAGATAGATAGATAGATAGATAGATAGATAGATAGATAGATAGATAGATAGATAGATAGATAGATAGATAGATAGATAGATAGATAGATAGATAGATAGATAGATAGATAGATAGATAGATATAGATATAGATATACAATTAGGGGTTGTGGTGTTGTGAACCTCTATGGTCAGCAGGGTAAAATTAAAATTGGGATGTAAGTTAGCATCATGACCAGCAGAGGACAATCCAGCTGAGGAAATGATCCAGAAGTAAACCCAGATAATCCATCCAGATAATTTGACCTATTTCTTTCTGGAGCTAAAATGGAGTTAAAATGTGCTGGTTGTGTGAGATGTTCTTAGTTTAGTTTTTATTCCAATGTGATCAAATCTGTTTAAAGTCCCAATTTGCACAGTTTTTTGTTTGATCCAGAGACTTTTTTTCCCCAGACATGACAATGACGTCCAGCACTTCAAAGTGATGAAGGACAGCACCTTCCAGTATTTCCTGTGGTCTGAGAAGTTCTCTTCACTCAACAAGCTGGTGGATTTCTATAAAACCACCTCCATCTCCAAGACTAGAGAGATTTACCTGGATGACGGCAGCCCGGACTGTAAGAGCCCCACCTCAGCCCAGTCGGTAAGAATCCCTCTTGATGTATGCCACTTTAATTTTCTATTTTTGCAAAATTGAAAATAAATTTGATTTTACAGATAATATTAAATTATGGCATATATTACATTATGTTAGCTTTAGTAGCGTGTTTTATTAAACCACAGAGGAAAAAATTTGTTACTGTCATTTATTTAATCATTTTCATTTAGTATTTCACACATATTAACTTACGGGCAACATGAGCCACTGACATGAAGTGTTTTTGGTGATTTTTTCTTAATATTTGACAAATTCATTCTTTAACGCAACAAATTTGCAAAGAGCCACGGGAAAAACACTTTTCACTTGCTAAAAAGAGGTGAAGTGGCCAACTACAGGCCACGACACCGCTGACTGATCAAGTGCTGGAAGAGGAAATGAAACTAAGAAAGCAACTAAGGACGTGGTCTTCCTCTCTCACATGTTGCTAATAAGTCAAAGAAATAAAAGAAGGTAATGACTCCGTCATGGCAGTTAGATTAGACATTATTTAGGTTTTATGTAAGTGTTTGAATAAATTACTCAAACTTTGTGAAATGCTGGTGTTTGAGATTGAAGGCTTAGACTTTTACGGCTTGACGTGAGAATTGGCGCTGAGTTCATGAGGCGTCAACATACAGTATTAGATGAAAATCTAAAAACGGCAGCCGCGTTTATCGCTGCACTGCGCTGTTGTTCCCAGTTCACCTGTTTTGATGTTGCAGAGTGCTGCTGTGTGCTTCCTGTCTGTTTCCTGTCTTCAGGTGAAGAGGGGAAGTTTGCCTGAACAGCGTAACGCAGCTGGAGCCAGCGCTGCTGCACCGCGCAGAGCTTCGGACCAGCCTCCAAGCCAGATGGTATTTACTGCCACCAACAGCAACTTCACATCCCACTGGTTTGACTGGAAATGTGCTAGGTTATTTTTTAAACACTGATATGACTGACTTACAGTAATATGCTAATTTAATTAATTAATTAATATCATCTCCTGGTTGTCACTGCTGTGCACCCTTTTATAATATATAATGCAGTATGTATACCTGTGCTTGGAAATTCCAGGCTAAGCGGCCGGGCCTGGAGGAGCGGGCTCACACTATAGGTCACACAGGAAGAAGCAGCCCCGTCAGCTCTGCATATCCTCCACGTCGCACATCTGAAACCTTACCTTTGCCACAGGTCTGTTCTTATCTAACTTTGTATTTTACAATCTCATCCCACAGATGTAAAAGAGTGAAAAGCTAAAACAGAGTGAATGGTTTATTGTAAAATATTTCAAAATAAAAATAAAAGTAAATAGTAGATATTCCCCTTCAATAAACGGGATGTCAGCTTGGGAGTTGGTGGACAGGTTAAGTGTGTGTGTGTGTGTGTGTGTGTGTGTGTGTGTGTGTGTGTGTGTGTGTGTGTGTGTGTGTGTGTGTGTGTGTGTGTGTGTGTGTGTGTGTGTGTGTGTGTGTGTGATGTAATCACTTAATACTTAGTGTACTAATAGTTGATATTAGTAAAGCTGTAACATAGACGTTTGTGCATGAACAATGCCACAGGGTGATGATAGGAGCCCAGCCACCACACGTAGTCAAATGAGCGCCCCTGGTCCCCCACCCCCTCAAAAGCGAAGCAGGGGCCCACCCCAGCAGCCTGACCATAACCCTTGGCATCACCTTGGGCCTGCAACACAAGGCTGGCAGTTGGTGGAGTAGCCCAGCTTGAATGTGAGTTTGAGGAACTGCAGTGCATTGAAAGTGGCACCAGGGTCCAGAGAGCCATGTTCCAGACGAGCTCTGCTACACATCCCTCTACCCCTCGCTGCCCCCCAGTCAGGAACCCCCCCCGGACACAGGGTGCCCAGATCTCCACCCTCAGGTCCGCCTCTGTTTACCAGGGCCAGACACATGCCAAGCCCCCAAATGGCCCAACTCCAGCACCTGAGTGCCAGTCCCACCAGCCACCACAACCCAACCTCAGGAGCACCATGCAGCTACCCCAGAATCAAACACTACCATCGTCCATGTGTCTAGAACACTGTGTGTTATCTAAATCAACTTCCCATTTAGAGATCAGGAGGCTCAGTGTACCATCAGTTGCTGAAATTCAAAGAAATTGTCACAAGTGATTTATATCAAGAACTAATTCTTCAAGAGGGGTGAAAGAATGTTATAGATGTGTTATCCCTGTGTTATGCAAACACAGGAAAATGTATTTCTTTTTTGTATTGAAGGATGTCTGGATTGTTCCAAATTGGTGTGTATTTGCAAAGAGTGAGCGAAAGTACAGTAATTTTAAGAAAATCCTACCAGGCTATCAGTTATACTTATAACTATGTAGCAACTATGGTGTTTGATGTTTGAAGTTAGGTACGGTATTCTCAGCGTTTGGATATTTGAAGCGTTTTTACAGTAAGCTGATTGGAGATGGCTTGTTTCTTCATTAACAAATCGAGATGGATGAGTCCAAAGCCTTAAACCACACCTGGCCTGGCTGATTTGGAGTCAAAGAACATTTAGTTAAGTCTAGTCAGGACCATCATATTTATAGTGGCAATTTTTCCCATTAGTGAAATGGGTAGAAACTGCATCTTTTGAGGCTGGCTTCTACAGTATTTATTTTAATAATAGATTATATTTTATTTCAATAAGGTTTGACAGCCTAGAGGATAATTCGATGCCTAAGTATCTGATGTTGCCTGAGTGTGGTAAAAGGAATGTTATTCACCATAAAGTCGTAACACTTTAGTTTTTGTCCAGCTGATAGAATATTCTGAAAGTGCTGAGAATTCATCTACTGTATGAGGCTGATAGTTGTAGGGAGAGACATCTGTGGCTGCAGGATAATAATACATCATCAGCATATAAACTTATTTTGTGCTTCCACCACAATAAGGTGGCGGTATATTTAGAGTTTACGGTATCTTTCTGTTAATATTATTTACAGTATATAATAATATTAATAGATATTCAAAAATCAAAGTAATGTTCTAAATGTTCTGTTTTTACACTATGTCCCTTAGTATGTTCATATTGTCTTTGGTTCTTTCCTTTCACAGTACTTTGACTTTACAGTCGTAGTGGATTGATAATTAGAGCAAGCTACAATAGAGTGAGAAGATCGAGTATAAATGGATGGAATAAATTCATTTTTTCATTTAGTACGTCACACGAAAGAAGGCTTTTTTTAAATCCTAGACTCCACTCTCAGCTTTAATGACTGATTTGGTTCCTCTATATCGTCCCACAGAAGTCATTGCAGGTGAAGGCACTGTACAACTTCGTCGCAGAGGAGGACGATGAGCTCGGTTTTTGTGCCGGGGACGTCATCGAAGTGCTGGATCGCTCTGACGCGTCGTGGTGGAAAGGCAGGCTGCGTGGGAAAAGCGGGCTGTTTCCTGCCAATTACACGATACAGCTGTGAGTGAGGAAACGCCCCAGACGATGCGCTCACGAGGTCCGTCCACATTCAGACTCAGTCTCTCTGCAAGTGCAGCAGCTCAGAATACGTGTTTCTGAACATAAAACACTGAGCAGCTGGTGAATTGTCTGATCTCTGTACGTCACGAACACAGGACTGTGAGTCGAATAGGTTTTTTTCTGATTATATTCAGCATACTGTTTATACTGTATGACAGAACATCAGGTACATGTTTGACTGGCACAGCTCCAGCTGCAGCTCTCGTGAGGGATGTTCCAACATTTGACTCATCAGCAGGTATTTATTTGCAAAGACTGATAAATCGACTACGATCTTGCTGCTTTGTGTAGTCACATTTTATTTTTCACAACATATTTCACGAGATAAAAAAGCTGTCAAAGTCTTACTGCATCATATACTGTACAGTATATCCTCTATAAACTTATTTTGTCACAGAATTTATGCTACATAGCACTTGAGAACCACATTCGCAGTCTTTATAGTGAACCTCTTTTCCTTAGCTGCAAGTTGGCAGCTGAAGTCGGATGTAACCAGAGTCCATCTAATTAAGAATGTGCTGTCATCTGAAGTTGAGTGTTTGTAGGCTCACTAATGCCAGAAATACATTTGCTGACAAGATTTTCAAACCAGTTGATGAAGCAGGTTTTGATTTTAATTTTCATTTCACCCACATGCTAATAAAACAAAATTGTTTCAATGTCACTTGATGTCACTTGAGACTTAAAATATGAGTTGCTGTGTTTCCCGTTATCTCATGTTGAGCAACAGGAAATCAAGGGTTTAAAGACAAATGTAGCCATACGAGTATTGCCGAGTGTTTCACAAAGTGCCTTTCATTCATACAGTACACACAGGTACGGTAGCTGGCAGAGCTGACTTTTCTTGTGCCTTGGTTTCAGTTACGTACATTAACGTGAAGATAATATCGTAACTAATAAATTATATACTGTACATACATGAGTCTGTATTTGTTAACTGTTTCGCTGTCAGATCAGGTAACTTTTCTGTGCCTCGAGTGGATTCTAGGTAACAAAAAGGTCTGGGAACCACAGTCTTTAAAAGTATTTACGTATTATTAAGTATTTATATTTAAGCTACATGAATAGCGTGTGCCATGAAGTAGATTGGTCAAATGTACCATGTTTGCTTTAAATGTGTTTACAGTTTATTTAAGTAGTATCACTTTTATTACACAAATGTTCATACAGTGTGTTTTTCTTCAGATATATGCTCCACTTACACCTACAGGTAATTTCAAAACAGGTTTTCAGTACATGTGGATTATATCATGCTGGAGGGTTATCAACGGGAAATGGGTCGAATCCCAGAGCAGAGTAAGTCCCGCCCACTGACTCTACCTGCGCGACACCTGAGCACCTGCTGTACCTGTCGGCACAGGCAGCGCGGCGCCGCAGACGCAGCAGCGACCGTAGGGGAACCGGAACGTGCGATGGCGGAGTCTCAGCTGCTGTGCATGGACGACGAGCACGTCAACGAGAAGATCCCGGAGTCCAGACCCGAGTTCTACTACAGCGAGGAGCAGCGGGCGGCTCTGGAGCAGCTGCTGAGGAACGGAGACGGCGCCTACAAGACGCGCCTCAAAGTCGACAACGTCAAGGACTTTCTCTCCGCCAGGGAGGTGAAATGCATCCGCAAAACCTTTCAAGACTACGACACGGACAGCGACTCAGAGTCCGGCGAGCACGAGAAGTCCAAGGAGTCCTCCAGCGCCGACTCCGGGGTCCACTCCACCTACTGGCCCCAGATGTCCGACACCGAGGTCCCGTCCCTGGACATCGGCTGGCCCGGCACCAGCGGCGTGTACAAGGGGGTGACCCGGGTGTCCGTGTACAGCCACCCACCCAAGGAGCCCGGTCCGCACATCAAGGAGGTGGTGAGGAGACTCATACAGGAGTCACGCAAGGTAACCTCAAGGCTGATGGCTGCGCAGTCACACAACACCTACTGTCTTGCCTGTTATTATAGTACTGGATTTCAGACACTCAATGAAGAGTTTAGAATTAAGCAAAAGAAAATTAAACCATAACCTAATAATATAATATAATAATAAAAACATTCCAAGACTCAACAATGCTCCTTGACATTGACCACAGCTGAATGAATTGTCCACATGATTGGCTACAGGTACAGGAATAGAATTCAGGGAACAATCACTGACTAAGCTTTAGTCTGAAGCAGGCTGCCTTTTCACACATGTATTTATTAGGCTAAATTTATTTACAAACAGTACATGTGTCATAAACAGTGAAGTCAATTAATTAATAATTATCTACATTTGTCTTAGTGTTGCATCGCCACTTTATGTCATCTTGTGTTTATGGTGTTTAGAGAAACATTTTTATTCACGCAATAATATGTAATTCAACTTCTTGATATGTCTTGATATGGATTTACTGTAAACGAGACAAGTTTCCTCAAACTCACTTTAATCCAATTATTTTTAGAGGACGTGAAAGCAAAAATAAAAGTGACAGTTAGGACCTGTAATCATCGTAATCATCCATAATATAAGCAATGACGGAGCTTTACTAATGCAGTCATTGTTTAGTCTTAACATAATCCAGTAAAATGTGATTCATAAAGAAAACAAGCAGTAGCAGTTAGCAAAGGGTTAACCAGCAGTGGTGATAATAAAATCGACATAGACGGGAGAGTCGTGTACAGGTTTTAACAAGCTGAGTCATACGTGGTGGCAGATGGAGCAGATTGAGCAGCTGCACATCCGAACATGCAGCACAAAGATAAAGACTAAGACTCTTCCCCAAATGCGCTGACTCGGTTTAGACTTAATTTCCTCAGCAGTGTGTGACTCGTAGCCGAGCTGATCCAAACATTAATTTATAAGATCACAGAAATAAAAGTTAATGGCAATTTCCTTTCTACTGCATGGCTTAGTCCACAATCTAAGTTGAAACATCTGTGCTTAGCCTAATTATGTCCCCTTGAGGTGAAATATTCATCTATCGTGCAGCCTGCCAAGTACCTGTCTCTATATCAGTACCCTGAAGTTTCAAGCAGTGCTTGTGCATCTTCAAAAAGGCAAGAACACCCTCACACGCACCTTCTGGAATCAGAAAATAGCTCTGAAGGAGATCCGTATCTCAAGCCAGGAGCCCAGAGCCCCGACGTGTACAGTACTTCACGTTGAAATGAGCTGTGGATTAGGAGGTGAGCCAGGTGATCGCTGCATGATAGGACAGGAATAATTATGTTTCTGATTAAACAGCATTCAAGAGCATAACGTTGTTATTAAAGCATGATTTAAATCTCATGGCAGTTTTATATGAGCAGCTTCGGTGGAGCATGGGGAGTGCTCGCTAAACATTTATCACCTTGAGCTGATATGAAGCTGTGAGTTTTTTTTCCTATGTGGTATATAGTTGGTGTGCAGGGTGGACCTGAACACTAAACCTCAAAATAAACCACTGTCTCTATACGTATTGTTTAGGATTCACAACATGTTTCACCTCTTCCAATTTTCTAAACACAACTGTGAGGTGAGGTTAGTAAGTGATCGTCAGTGGGTAGATGTTGGTTGACCAAAATTTGAAGAAGAAATAATATCTACATCCATTTAACCAAAAGAAGCTCAATATAGGTATAAATACAGTATATTAACCATTATGATGAGAGTGCGTTGACAGATGCTCCATTACAATACACGCCTGGTTTGTTTTTAATAACATGTCATTATTGTACAAAACTGCTGGTGTGCTCGAAGCCCGAAGCACAACGTGATCAGCAAAAGGCTGTGGCACCGAGCACCAACACGTAGACAAGCATAAGCATACGCTTCAATTGACATAATTAGCCTGAGCTAAACTTCTAATTAGAATACACCGATTCTAGCTGTGGCCTGATCCCCGCTGTGTCGCCAGGTGATCCTTCCCTTGTTTCACTTCCTGTTATGCAAGTCACAAACTTAACCTGCACTAATTCAAGTGCATGTTAACCATAACGGTTGTTGGATTGTGTCCAAAGTGTCTTTTGTGACACTGGATAAACAGGATCTGGGTAAGCTCAGTTGTTTGTGCCCGGGTGAACGGCGTGCAGATGTTTTGTATCTCGTATAAATATGGAGGAAATGCGCTGTTTCCTGTTTGTTTCCCAGGTGGTGGCCATCGTCATGGACCTCCTGACCGACCTGCAGATCCTCCAGGACCTGCTGGATGCCTCGTCACGGCGCGGCGTGGCTGTTTACGCGGTGCTGGAGGCCAGGGGAGTGCCCCACTTCCTGGACATGTGCACTCGGCTGCAGATCACTGCAGTGCATCTGCGGGTGAGAACTGAGTTCTGCAAACATTGGAAAGCACGGCGGAGTGCTATTAGAGGGAGGAGGCGCTTGTTCAAACAGCACAGGAGCCCGTGAAGTTTGAAGACATCCTGTCAAATGGGGTAGAGATGCGTTTGGCAGGGCTAACACTACATGACAACTCCAAACATTGACGTTAATAAACCTGTGACTCACAAGTGGTACAAATAGAAGCCGTGCCTTATCAGGAAGTGGGACAAATCTACAGTAAGTTACTGTGAATCTGCTGAAGGGTTCAAAATTACAAAAACGTACTTACCCTGGAACTCATTCCGAGAGTTTCAGGTTTATTTGACAGTATTTTCAGATCCGCTTTTTTGCCCCCAAAGATGAAAATGTAAAAGAAAGTGCATAAAAGAGCATTTAATAAACCAAACACCACCCTTAACTTTAAGTAGTGTGTTCAGTGCAGGGTATTCATTTCTTAAAAGCCTTTTTCTTTCTGATCAGGTGTGATTTCTTACTGGAACCCAACATATAAGTGGGTCACTAATTCACAGTGTTATCTGTGTGATGATCAGCTCTAAAAATGATCCATTCAGCTTATTCATGTGACACCTATTCATCAGAAGTCATCCTGAGGCACCCGTAATGGAATATTACGACTTTACAGCTGTATTGAGTTACACAGAAGGCCCAAAAAGGTCCCACTTGAGCAGCACCGGGCTCGGAGCGGGCCTCCGTCCGCCTGGGCCCGTTGGGGTGAGGGGATAGAGGAGAGCGGTTTCCTGCGGCGAGCTGTCATCCACACAATAGCCGACCTTATGGAGCTGCACACAGAGCTCACAGCTGCAGGTGAACAGGAGCGCTGGAGAGCCGGGCTGCAGTGGTGTCAGCTGATAAGGCTGTGAAAGGCCTTTTCAGAGCGCCTGGCTCTGTTACTCTTACTTCTTACAAATGAGCATTCATAGAACCTGAGAGCAGGACCAAAGGGGCTGTAACTCGATGCTGGGTGTTCAGAGGCGCCCCTCCTCCCCACAGTGTGTTTGCTTACATCGCTCTCTTCGTTCCTTGTCCCCCCACTTTTCCTAAATTTAAGTAAACATCTGACTCACAGGTTCGTGTTTTGTCCTGTTATTCCCGGGAAAATTGCTTTGCTTAGCGAGGTGTTCGGTTCGACGTGGCATCTCAGGTCATGGTCGACTGAGCCGTCTCAGGGTCTCAGGTGTGTGTTTCCTTGTCGTTGCAGAACCTCCGCGTGCGCATGGTTAGAGGCGCAGGGCTGGCGCTGTCCTTTGGAAAGCTGCCCGGCTCCTTGAGCTCCAAGTACATGCTGGTGGACGGAGAGAGGGTCATGTTCGGGTCTTACAGGTGAGCATTCATCCCGCTCCTCACCTGGCTGTAATGGTTTCGCTGTGCCTAGCTTTAAATCACACACAACAGGCTTGAAAACACAACAGGCTGCTAAACAGTACAAAGTCTGTTTGCTCAGTGCTAATTTCCCTGTAATGACTCAGTGGGTTATACCTGTTGAGTGACTGCAGTGTCTGTTTATAGCTCTACTGTAATTGATTCACTGTAGCACATCAGGCTGTTGTTGTAGGTCAACCTGACAGCGTGATCACGGATTGAAACCTATGGAAGAACATTATGCTTAACAATCGCTTCAAAAAAAACCCCACAGCACTTGTGTTTGTTTATGCGCTTTTATGTATTGGTTGGAGCTTTTTAGATCTTTTATCGTTACAAATGTCTCCCTGGTTTGTTTATAAGCAGCTGTTTACACAATCAGCGCTCAAGGTGATTCTGTGCTCAACACCAGTTATTCATAGTCACAGAAATTGTTGGAAAACAAGTGGCTTGTTCTGTAAAGGTTTGGTGAAGGAGGTTTCAGAAGCTGTTTGAGCACCGGAGGAGCTACTGTAGATAAGCTACTGCACACAACAGATGACTGAACAAACGTTTCTACACGTCATCTGTTTTACTTGTAAGTGACTCATGCTTGTCTGTAATACAGGTGTCTTTAAACATTAGAGTGAATCCATTATGAAAACATCCGTGACCCACTAAGATCCACCCTGGAGTGACTGGTGGCTGACTGGTGCCCAGTCAAACGGGAGCAGTGAGGGTTTTAACTCATGTGATGCCTCGCTTCCAGTTTTCATCCGTTTCTCTCGTCCCCAGCTTCACCTGGAGCTCGTCTCGGATGGACAGGAACACGATCACGGTGATGTCGGGGCAAATCGTGGATTTCTTCGACAGCGACTTCAGGGAGCTGTACGCCGTGTCTGAACAGGTGGACCTCTACAAGGAGTTCAGCATCACCAAACCGCCGATCTCCAGCCCCGTCAAGAAGCCGAAGGTGGAGCCGGTTCGACCTCTGGCCGTCTCCACGTCGCGCTTTCAAGTGTCAGTCGGGGACTCGAAACAGATCGACCTGAAGGTCCCTGCTCATAAGTACCACAATCCTAAGTACTCGCTAGTGTTTGGAAACAATGTGGGCCTCACACGTTCCTTACAAGACCTCTCAAGTCCAAGCGACTCACTGATTGGTGGAATGAGCCAGAAAGGCTTCCTGGAAAACGGCTTCTCTAACGTCAAAAGTAGCAGCAAGGAAAAGGTGGGAAGAGCCTCCCCTGGCTCACACATGGAGGAGGAGGCGGAGGATGGAAAGGAAGCATTTAAGAAGACTCACTCACCTGGTGTGAAGAAGCAGCGCAGCTCCTTTAGGCACTTCTTAAAAGGCAGGGCAGCCAATCAGAGCACAGAGACTATAGAAGAAGGCACGGCCTCTCCTCAGAGCACCTCCCCCACCTGTAGAGTGTCAGAGACAAACGGCTCGGCAGGAAACGAGCTGGATGACTCATCCGAGATCACCGACAAACCAGGGCCGCTGAAATCCAAAACCAAAAAGGCCTCGAAACACATTCAGAGAAGCGTGTCTCTGCAGACCATCAATACAGGAGACGAAGACGGTATGAGCTCAAATGTCACTGTGCAAAATGTTCAATCCCAAAGCTTTTCACAGTAAAGTCGTTTTTTGTCCACAGGCCAAAAAATGTTAATGCAGCTTTAACCAATATTAAATTATTTCCCCCGTTTTTACTTTGTATTAATTTACTGCATGTACATATGCCCACAGGTTTAATGCCTTTTGTTTCCACAGGTTTCAAAAGTCGCCGCCGGCATCAGAAGAAGAACTGCATCCAGTCCTGAAATCAAAACCAGGAAGACGATCTGCCACAAAAGTCAGAAGCACCTGGATGATGAGGATCATGTGCTTGTACGGCTCAGTCACAGGATCGCCTCGCTTTAACCAGGTGACACTAGGACGGAGGGAAGGCAGTGGCTGCTCCGCTGCAGCCGGGGTGAAAGTCCGCAGCTGTGCCCTCGTGGGAGCCTCTAAACAGCTGTTAGAGTTCAGCTAAGCACGGGGGCGACCTTTCAGCCAAAGGCAGATCCGATCGCCGTCAGTTTGTTGGGCTTTTGTATTAAATTATTCCACCGTTAAAGTGCCTTCGCTCTTGTATGTTTGAAAGTAAACACCCCAGAGTAGTCGTCGTGGGACGTCCCTGGTTTCTATGGAGACGGGAAAAGTGATCAGTTTGCAGAGGAGCCTTGACAACAGAGCGGGTGTTCATCAGAGTCTGCTGCTCTGCTGTAAATAATGCAGTTCTGTGGCGGCAGCAGCACTTTTCTCTTTGCACTTTTGGACTTTTTGTCCAGTTTAAACTGGGAATTATTAAAATGTGAATCCTTGAAATGAAAGGTTGATTTGATTTTTGTAGCAGAAATGAAATAAAGATGTGTTTTACAGCCGATTAAATGTCTATTAGAATTAGTTTACACACACGGAGCGGAAGATTCAAAAGGTGAACTCCTTAATTTTATAACTGCCATCATGTACAGAGGTACCTGCACAACCTTATAGTAGTATATAATAATAACCAAAATCACAGATGGAGAAAGTGTCTTCAGCAGTTTTTGGGTTAGTTCTATAAAGTCTGTTTTGTAAAGGTGAAAAAATCACATAATACTATTAAGCGTTGAAAAGGTGAGTAACGTTACACCTCACGGCCCAGAGAAAACGATGGCGGAACAATAGAGCTGCATTCTGTGGTATTCACTGTAACTTTCACCCACAGCCTGTAGAAACCCAGAGGATCATGTGCTGTGTCATCATCTTCTTGGTCAACGTTCCATCCTCTGTTTTCAGAGCAGAGGTTGCAGACACACCACCTGGTACGTTCTAAAGGCAGCCTTGTGTTTGTTGTGTGTCCGTTTTCCAGTAGATTGGAATTAACTTCCATGTTTGAGCATCAGACATCTCCTTCCTGTCTTTGTAGGGGATTTAATTGGACCAGTTTATGGAGTCCATTGTTTGATCAAATGGATTTTCATCTGCTGTACCCTGTATCTGTGTTGATGAAAACAGAGCTGTTTTGAGCCATCGCTCCTCCAAATAGTGTGAATTCATTGGATCCTATTCTGATGTTACTGTACAATGAAACTGAAGCTAAAAAATCCAGACTACAATGAACAAAAGCCAACTGACAAAATGTTGCTCCTGTGATCGAAGAACACCCTTTTCTTTCCTTCCTTTTTTAAAAAACTAAAATTTACTTTTAATGTCAGTCACTACAATTAATGTAAATACTGTATAATATATACTAAACAACAATTATTGTCCCCAGCAACTAATTTAAAAAAAAAATTACTTTTGTGTTAGTTTCAGCTTCTCTATGTCCAACTTTGACATCACAACATAATAAAATACAGTACAAGTAAAGACTAGAAAATAATATTGTTTGATGTATTTCCGACTAAAATTAGAAGCATGACATAAAAATGATGTTACAACTCTAGATTTTTTTAATACATTACTGGATGAGCAGCTATTTCTGAAGAGGACATAGAGCTGAGGTCTTGCTTCATAAGAGAAGTTGAAGAGTTCATAGAACCCACCTGGCCAGAGGATCAGGTTGTGAGGAGTGTATTTTATGTCTTATTTTGCATGCTCGTGTCATGCATACAGTACTTGCCTCCAGGAAGCCACAACTCAGTATCATAGCATCACTCACAAGACAGGAACTGCACAGGAAAAGCTCGTTTCGCGCACGCTCATAATCTGATGCTGGTACGATAGCTTGACGTTTCTCAGTACTTTCTCATCACTGTAGCAACGTGATTAATTTGTAAACGAGCGAGAGTTCTAGCTGAAATAGCAGCAGCGACAGTGTAGCGCCATCTGCTGGAGAAACAGGCACATGGACGTATGCAGCATTAAAAACTTTATACTTTATACAGCAATAGTTTGACAGTCATGCATCTTTATACAGAAATTAAAAAGGACTACACATAAGAAAATATGTTAATAATAAGTTAATTTAAATCTGTTTACTTCAGATTAATACAAAAAATAAATGTACATCATTTAATGAGCATAATCAAACTTCAAGCTATTTAAAAATTGTACAGGTACTTTTAATTATTTCGTAATTAAAAACACAAAGTGCTACATCTTTTACTGATCCATGCATCAAGATTTGAACTGTTTAGATTTTTTAGACCCTGCAGACAGAGTGACAGAGCAGGTGGGTTGACCAGCTCGTGTGAAAAGGTTAATGCTAAAAGAAACAATATTCAAAATAACTTGTAGCCATGACAA
This sequence comes from Betta splendens, assembly GCF_900634795.4. NCBI lineage: Eukaryota > Metazoa > Chordata > Actinopteri > Anabantiformes > Osphronemidae > Betta > Betta splendens. The sequence goes on from NC_040888.2 coordinate 13,186,702, forward strand.
TCCTCAGTGAAACGTTCTCCAGGAACCACATGTTAGTGGCCCCAAGTGGACACATCCTACAACAACAGGGAGCATGGAGCTATGCATTCAGCAAGGTAGACAAAATCCAGTTGGGCTAATAAAAGATGAGTTGAAAAAATGAATAGATAATCTGAAAATGGTTGATTGGCCCTGCCTCCATAGCAGATGGGTGTCAGTGGGAGTTACCAGACCAGAGCAGTAGTGCATGTAGTTTCCAGAAATAAAGCAAGGGCTGAAAGATTATAATATTTTAGCACTTTAAAAAGTATCACTTCTTCTTTGTTTATCTTGGTGAAACGCTGAGTGAATTAGTTTCTGTTTTGTTATCAGTCATCTTTATAAAAGTTTCGGGATGATTCCTCATAAAGCGTCTGGAAACCAAATCCTTGTGCTTCCACTCGTGTCCCTTGTTTCAGTCAAGTGAGGAGTTGTTGCTTATGACTTTTCTCTTACGCTGTGTTACCAAGTCATAGAAAGGGTCCTTAGTGATGCTGGCCCTGAGAAAGGAATACGGACAATGAACTCATCAAGAACACCAGAATAAATGATTATCATACAGTATGTTGGTCTGTAAAACAATTACAGAAAATAGTGAAAATATATCTGGACCCCACAAACATAACAGAACTAAACTCAAATCACTGTAGTTCATTTTCCCCTGAGGCTGAACAGTGATGCCATAGAGTTGATCCCATTGGTTGTGTGACCAACAGCCATCGCTGTCAGTGTATTTGGAAGATTCTAAATAACAGAATGTATAAACAAGCCTAAAGCGTAATGGGGGGAAGCAGCTAACCTGCCTCTGTCTTCGTCAGACTGTTGCCAGGAAACTGGGTGAGACTCACCTTGACACCTCACTGGGCCTGGTCAGGAAATAGCTTGGCACATTCCAGTAATGATACTGTACTGCAGTTAGTTAGTTACTTAGTTACCGCTGCGCGTCCTCCCGCGTGATCAGTTCTCACCTGATGGCATCTATCCAGTTGTCCCGCTCCTCCGCGGTGGCTGCGTTCAGCCTGTAGGACTGGTGTTTGCCCTGCACCACTCTGCCTTTGTTCTCCGTCTTGCAGGCCTTGATTTTTTGTCCTTTCGGGTTGTATAACTCCAAACAATTCTATTCAAAGACACGCACACGCACACACACACACACACACACACACACACACACACACACACACACACACACACACACACACACACACACACACACACACACACACATTCCCCATCAGAGCGTCCATATGCTTTTTTCTGTCAGCCTTGTGACTCACTGTTGCAGACACTTGTGTTAGAAATTCATTTAGCAGCTGCTGTGTGATTCATTAAGTTCTGTGCCAACACGAAATGTGAACAACAATTCTCCACACACACTGATAAAAGTTAATGGCGGCGTACCGATTTGCCCGTGTCTTGGAGCTTCCTCACACACAGGTTCTCGAGGGGAATAATGCCAATTGGATCTTTATCCTGGGGGAGGAGATGAGTACGAGAGGCAGCCTGAAGCTTCCAGCAACCAAAACATAATTAATTAGCAGGTTCAGGTTCTTGTTGTGTACTTACTGTTGTGTATTCAAAGTAGTACAGGCAGCTGTCTGTCAGAATAAACCACCTCCTCTTCCAGGTTTTAATCCGACCACCTTTAAAAAAATAAAGAAGCCATGAACTTCTGTAATAAACAGCAATGAGTCCTGCTGTTGTCCTGAAATCACCTCAGGCGTCACCTCACCCATTTTGAGGAGCCAGCCCTCTCTGTCTGGGTTAAAAAACGTCAGCGTGAGGTCGTTCCCGTCATCCTCTGGGATTTTAAATGGCTCACTGCGGATGCTCGCATACAGTTTCTGGAGGAGATTTAAAGGCAAGATGCAAACTGAATTATCGAATTGTCGTGAAAGCTGCTTTAGACAAATCACTACAACATTGCAAGAGAAGTCTAGAACATTTTAATGAAAGGTTGCCAGATGATAAAACTATAATTATTGTGATGAATCCTTTCTGAGAAATACCAGTCCTAATGTTTGAGCGTAATGTCATAAAATTATCTTAAGATAATTAAATATAAGAAGCTTCCAAAATCCAGAGAATTTGATGTTGAGTTAAAGTGGTTTGTTTTGATCACTCCCAGGATTGGCCTTAATTCTTTCTGGAGATGAAGTTTATTGTGATTCCAACGTTTTAGCCTAGACTGAAGCATCTATTGCGTGTTATCGGGGGAGTGCTAGACGTCAGACATTAGCATTTTGCTTAAGGCTCCTGCTGTGGCCTTGGGCAAAACACTGAGCCTTTGAATGAGCTACTACCTGAAGTGGCTCCATAACTTTAATCTATGCTTCATTTAGTTTATTAGTTTCTTGCATATTGTGATAGGACGTTAGTCAAACACGTGCTCTGATAGCAGCAGCTGACCGTGAGCAGCTCAGTGGGCAGGTCCTCGCCGTTGTTAATTCCTCTGTTCATGGAAATGAATCGCTGCAGGCTGGGTTTGTCTTTCACATTCGGGTTGTGGAGACTCGTGTTGAGCATGATGATGGCAAATGACAGGATGTAGCAGGTGTCTGTCACACACACACACACACACACACACACACACACACACACACACACACACACACACACACACACACACACACACACACACACACACACACACACACACACACACACAAACAAGAGTGTTCCTCAGCTGTGCATTATTATCACTGCTTCAGCTCCATAAATTGGACCCATTAAAAATAATAGGTTTCTGAGAATGTCGCCTGAGCAGAATCATTTACATTGAACTGCAATTGAAAATGTAATTGTGAAAACTAAAGGATAACAAAGGAACTAAAGGAAAAAGATTTGTTTTAAAAAAGGGCCACTTGTGTTTCAGAAGATTTTCTAGTTCAATTTAAAACTTCAAAATTAATTAAAAAGATGATGGTAAAACTTTTTGATGATGATGATGATGATGATGATGATGATGGGATGAGATGAGGGCTTTTATTTTTCATACCTGTTGACTGGAAGACCCCAGGATTACAGTCACAGTAGCGAGTTGCGAATGCCTCCATCATCCTGTCAATCTTCTGAGCTTCTCCCGGGAGACGAAAACTCCACAGAAACTGCCTGCGGGACGGCGGATAAAGAAAACACACACACACACTGAGTGTGGTGAACATGCAAAGAAAGGGGAATTTCTACATCATCTGAAAAACTGAGGTAAAGGTAAAACTGCTGCAACGCTTCATGCTTAGTTTCACCCTCTCTCGCCTGCAGAGGGTTGTTTTAGTGAGACAAACCTCAGCGCCTGCACCAGATTCAGATCTGAGAATTCGTGTAGGGCCACAAATGCTTTTAGTGTGTCTAGATGCATTTCCTCCCTGTGAGAAGAATTAAAATAGACATTAAAAACAGTGTGCATTCCATAAGAAGCTCACACATACAGGCCTCGGCCGTCTGAGAATTGTACCTCTCCCCTAAGAAGTTGCCGATGGCCGTCTTGTTCAGTCCTTCCTCTTTGTAAAGGAACTCGGCCACAGACGCCGCTTGCCACTCCAGCAGGTTGTTCTCCACCAGGTAATGCACCCCCTGCAGCAAAAACCACACGTCACAGCTGCCGGAACGGTGCATGAAGAGCGGGAGCGTGTGCATGTTCACACATAGAACGGGGGCGATTAGACTGAAACACTGGAGCAAAAAGCGTGTTTGTGTGTTTCTGTTTTGATAATCCTGAAAACGTCACGTCATGGAACACAGTTTTTTACTTCTACCTTGGAGTCTCTGTGGACATGATAAGATTAATATTGCGTGGTGTTATTGCTCAATCTCACGACGATTAGAGCAAGATCTTCAAAATATGACCTTTCATTATGAGTGGACACTCTTCTTCTCTTCAAGTTCATTCCACTTAAAAACCACCCTTAACTGCAAGACGTCCTGAAGCTTGTCAGTCGCCCACGGAGTGCGGAGCAGTCGCAGGGCGAGCGACTCGACTGAAGCCGAGCGCAGAGAAGCAGGAAGATTGAAAATACAGAGGTCGCTGTGGTGAAGTGGCGCCTCTGCCCCACTTCAGGGAACAGGATGTGGTTGTTCTCGCTACTGCTCCTCTGTGTCTGCAGCATTTGCACGTCTGCAGACACACATGCACGCACACACGCACGCACGCACGCACGCACGCACACACACGCACACAGACACGCACACACACACGTGCACGCACACACACACGCACACACACATGCACGCACACACGCACGCACACACACACACATAGGCAGGTAACGCTGATTCCACCATAAATAGGGACCTTACAGGTAAAAACTCAAGTTTGACTGTTCATGGACAAATGTGGAGCACATGCTCACCTTTTTGGGATCCATGTTAAATTTCTTTTTCCCGCGTAAGAATTTTCTGTTCCTCACCACATTTTTACTGCAAAAATAATTTTAATGAAAAGTCATAAGAATGATAATAGTAATTGTGTGAACATCAAATAAAATGACATACATAAAGCTTTACTTCTTAAAGCCTCTTACACAGTTTTTGGGAAAACTTTGACTAATATTTGATAACTTGGGACAAATTGTTAACTATCTACCGTAAATGCTTATCATGTAAAATTCTTAAGCTGGAGTTCTTTAATGACTTCCTCAGTGTCACTTACTGTATCAGGGGGTTTGAGGGTTTACTAAGAAACTGTATTCGTCATTCCAGTAAAGACAGTTATGTATTTTGAAATTCAGCATTTTAACATCACAGCCTATGTGTGCTCACTTAACATTATCACCCTCTAAAAGCAGCGACACAAACCACAGGAAGTCCACACGCACCGGTTCTCAAAACGTCACAAGAGCGTTTCTCCCCAAGTCATGCTCTTGCTCGATTACAGCGACCTTAAAGTCATTATACATGACAGCGTGGCCACACTAACACCCCTCTACATGAACCTGTGGCATGACTTGCTGTATAAATAAAACTTATACAAAACTTTGTGTCCAAACCTAAGCATAACAAAGACAAAAGATCCCCTCCACTGCTGCTGTGAACAGAGCAGGCGTGGGATCAAGTATGAGATATGAGATGCTGACACTTGAGATAAACTACTGCAGAAGTTTTGTGCATCTCACAAAACATTCTTCAACACTGAAGTCTGGCTTTTCTTCCATATCTAGGATCCTCTCTGATGCCTTAACAGAAAAGTAGCTACTAGTTTCAATAAAGATATAAAAAAGTTATATAAATTAATACAATTGATTATTAAATTATTAGTGTATTAATAAAATAATTTGAATATTATTATATTGCAGTAACAGTTCTTTCTTGAACTTCAGTTGCCATTGCTCATCTACATGACCTCATCTGACCGGGAGTCATGTGAGGGCTGTTTACAGTCAGCTCAGTGACCCTGGAGAGCTCTGCATCCTTCTAGTTAAACCTGAAAACATAATTACGAACCACTAATTTGTGTGAATGTAAAAGAAATTTAAATCACGGCGCTCTCTCACTCAAACAAAGCAGATTGTCAGTGGAGGCTGCACCAGTGTCACGCTGTCCTTAAAGCCCGCTCATACTCACTTCTGCTCCTTCGCCTCAGGGCTGTGGATTTCGGACACGCGGCGATTCGCCGCCGGCCGCAGCTTCTGTGAAAGGGAGCGGAGAAAGAAAGGGCTGTGACGTAAGCCTGGGATCAAGGCTCGTTATGACATCACCGGCTCGGCGCGATGTGACTCAGGGCCACTTTCTCACCTCCGCCGTTGTCAAGTAACCTTCACATTCTTTACATGAAAGACAGTGAATGGAGCGGCTTTGTGTGCGAGGCTGTCAGGAGTGGGTGCACAGAGGAGAATAGCGAGGCTTTTTAGTGTGGGACCTTGAAGAGCTCTAGTCACCAGTACCTGAGCATCATCCAGCAGCTCGGCGTGGACGCCTTCACCGTCGTGCCTCATCTCGGCCGCAGTGAAGCTCAGAGGAACTGGGACAAGAAAGAATCGCCAACAGGGCGGCTCAGTTTGGTGACAGAACTGTCCTCACATACTCCTTCGCACCTACTCTCCCTCTCACATTCACAGACCAGCATCACAAGTTAGAGGAAAGCGCCATAAATGAGGAGAAACGGCCTGAAAACACAGTTTCCCTGAGCTCTGGTTTTGTAAACGTTTTTACATTTGTTTCATAAACCAGTTGTTGAGTTCTGCAGGTCTAAAACAATAGAAACAATAACACGGCTCTGGATTGGTTGTTATAGATAAGTAAAAAGATGACAAGCAAACACATATGTCAGCCAATGTCTAACATCACATCGCTCTGCATCAGAGCCATTCTTGTGATTAAATTCTTTGTATCTTTCTAAATCGGTTGGTTCTACACAAACACACACGCATATATATTCTGTATACACACACACACACTGTGCACTGTGCATGGATTGTAAGAGAACTTTTGTGCATTGGCAGCATTTTAAGTTTGCTCCATGAACTTAACCCCAAAAATGATTTGACTACAAACAGTCTCCTAACAAACCTTTCTGTTTTAAGTCAGACTAATAATTAAAAGTGAATAAGTGCCTACCTTTGCCCCACAGGAAGCTGTCTCTCTTGCGTATAGCCATGTTGTTGCCGGCGCTGAGCGACAGTGCGGCTGTACAGGAAGTCGACTCAGTCAGAGTGAAAAGGGGCCAGCGCTGCCATTCTCTCCTCAGCGGTTCTTCCTCCGTTTCCGATGGCAGCCGCATCAAGACGTTAGCGTGATGCGTTGCTCTGGGTAGCAAAAATGAGACCCAAAAAACCTGTACAAATTAAAAAATTGGATTAATTCAAAAAAACAGTCATTTTAAAATGTTTTGTTTTGCTTCAAAAAAAAAACAAAAACAAGAAATGTAATATCACTGATTAGGAGACATCCCCCACTTAAAGTCAGTGGAGGCCTTGATTCGGCTTCAGAGGCGAGTGCTGCCCCAAACAGCAAACACACATAAAGCTCTGCTGTTACACAGACTCTTACTGTGCCAACAAACGGACCTTCTCAGCCTTTTCCAGCCTGGCGGCTGCTGACACCTCATTAGTCGGAAACAAGTCCTGTATTCTGTTAGGACTTTTTAAAAAGAAGCTATTTTTACACACTGCTGTACACAAAGCCTTTTTATTAACCAGGAGGAATTGGTTTCAGCAACCGTTTAAGCGAACTAATGATTGAATGCAGCAGAGCAATATATGTATGACTGAGTCATAATAATCTGGTGTGTGTCCATGGTAATGAGGGAAAAGTCACCAAGTTCAACTGTGTGACTCATTGATGGGGGTTTAAATAGCTGCAAAAATAGAACTTCACCGTATAGAAAAAATAAATATTCTGCCGTGAACATATAAAATAGCTGTAAGTGGGATCGAGTCCTGGACAAAGAACAGACGCTTTTGTTTATTTTACAGTATGGATTCATTACACTCATTTTGTAATCGCAAACACAAAATAATGCGACAAAGAAGCACACGCTCAGAGAGGTGAGTGGAGAAAGGACCCCAGCATCAGCCTCCTGCAGCGAAGGGCTGGAGAAAATCTGCTCCACAATCTAATATTTCTTCTCATATCGCCCTTTTTCTACAAATGAAGAGCAAACAAACACATTCATCTGATACACTGTGTGCATTATCTTTACTGTTTTTTCCAGGTTACTGAAGTACTATACGTGTCGTTGTTTTGCTTTGTCCTGTTATTGAGGTAAAACATTTAACATCAGATGCTATGATAGAAGAGGTGTAACTGTCCGTTTAAGTTTACTCATCAACTTCAGTTTCAAGGAAAATTTGTCACACAAATAAGAAACCTGAACCAATGGTTTGACATTGCAAGTCATCAAATGTGCTTGTGTTACTTCCTTAAACTCAGTCACATAGGGTAAATGTAAAACGGCATGGGTCAGGATGAGTGGGTCACTTCTAAAATAGTCTGCACAAGCCAGTTGTGTAATGTCCTGTAAAATGGTGCGATTCACGCTGACACCAACTTTCCAGTTGGAACTAAGTTCACTTGTACGTTCATGGATTTAATTCACTATAAGTGCTTGATTAAGACATGTATTGCTATTGGGGAGTTACAGGCACATTCCAGTCCTCATGACTTTATACAGTAGTATAAACTGTTATAGGTTCTATCCCTCCACAGTGCATTCGTTGTCCTCTAAAGCAGAGGTGTCCAACTCATTTTAGCTCAAGCTACATTCAGCAAAGTCTATTCCTACTGTAAGTGGGCCGAACCGTTAAAATCCCGCTATATATAACTTAAAAACATTTTTTTTGTTATAATATGATAAACATGAAACAGGACATGGTGTCCAAAAGCCCAATATCACTAGTAATCATAAAACACCTCAAGTTATTTGAAAATTCTAAGGAAAAAGAACACACAACGCCTCAGTGATTCACAAAAGTAGATCACAGATCACAGAACTATATCAGGGTGTCTCATGCAGCACTTTAAATTGGGTTACATAGTTTAGTGGACTCCTAATACCTGGCATCTTTCAGATTTCACCTTTTTTCACCAGATTTTCACCATTTTCAAGCTTTGTTTATTTATGCTCATTACAGAAAAAAAACTTGCTCACAAAGATATGTGCTTCCTGTCGTTGTAGCTGTCATCTGCATCAACTCCACAAACTCTTCTGTGATGTGTCATGAACTCCACGGATGAAAATGACCAGTTGTGCTACATCTGTAATGTCCGTGCTTTATCACTTGCAAATGAAACCGCACTAAATGACTTTACTTTTGCTTCCAGTGTCCACATCCACTGAAAGATCGGGAATCCTGTCTGCAATGGTTTCTTGACAGGCTGATATTGGCACGCAGTCTCCGCTTCCTTCATCATGTATGCAACACCCGCCAGCAGTTCATTCACCTTCTGTCTTCTCCGCTGTCCTTGAGTTGTCATACACTATTTGTCGGCATGAAGACTCACATAGTGGCGACGAAGGTTATATTCCTTCAGCACTGCAACATGCTGGGAGCCTTCACATTCACTTCCGTGAATAAATAGGATGATGACCATTTTTCTTGGAACACTCTGCGTCCACTTTCCTTTGAGACATACTGGGGCTGTTAGTCGCTATTATTGAATGGGCTGACTAGACTGGTTCTGCAATCAGAGGGGCCTGAGACGGAGCCTGCAGTTAAGGGACAACTGGATAATTACCCGACAAAAAGAAACTCAAAAGATTCAACACTCACAAATATCACTGAGAGAAACAAGTAGGAAACTACACGGAACTCTGAGGTCAACCTCCCAAAATGACAAAATAAACAAATGAAGACTGAAAGAAACACAAATCAGCTGCAAACACATAAAACACCCATTTAATCGAATTAGTAAAATAAAATGGTTTAGACTCTGCAAAGCCACAAATGAAGAAATACAAAACCTACAAATTCACTGTGGAGAGACCAAATTGAGCACTAAACAACATCACGGGCCCAATGTCCCAACATCAGCATTCATATAAAGTAAACATGCAGTAGTTTGTGATAGAATCGCAAGAAGAATTGGAAATTTAAAACCAGTGGTTGATCACTGTGCAGCTCCAAACTTCGTCAGGCAAATCAAGTTCGTCCGCGGCTCCAGCAGCTGTAGCAACGAGTCTCACACTTTGTCAGAGGGAATAAGTGTTTACTCTGGACCCAGCGCTGAAGTCGCAGGTGCATTAAATGAGCTGGAGGACAGGGAAGATTGTTCTCTGTGCTGGTAATGGAGGCACCATTCATGTTAATTTGTGTGGTTTAGAGTCTCGGCTGTGTGCTAAGTGTTTAGATATGTCACCAGGCCCCAGCATCAGAAACCCTTTGCTCCCTTCCACATCCAACATGCCAACACCTGACACCGTCCCTCGTCTGAAACTTTGGCTTGCAATGCGTTTCAAAATCTTTTTAAGGTCCTAGGGCTTTATTCAGTTGCCATAGTAACCTGATATCCATAATGCAAATGCTGCCTTGTCACATTACAGACCTTCAGGTAACAAATGCCGCCTCTAGTTGCAGCAGGAGAATGAAGGGAGGGTGGTCGGTGGTTCCATCTTCCTCCCATTCACTACATTCTTATTGGTGGTGCTGTCTCCACAGACCTTTCTGCTAAAAGAATTCACAAGCCCTCAGCGTTCAAAGCCTGTAAATCAATAGTCACAATTTAACACCTTCAGATCTAATTCTGAGTGTAATCAGACCTCAATCTGTCACTCTGAGCACAGAGCTTGCTTTTGTGGAGTTTGTCTGCTGATTGGTGACATTGATGCCGGCTTACCTGACGATGGGAATGATACCAGCATCACCCCATTCTGATGGGAATAGCTTAAATGTGGATGGGACGTGGAGGAATCAGCACCATGGACAGGGCCTGTGAAGGGAATAGTGTTCACACATGAATCAATTATCATCATGTGTTAATTTATACGTTATAGATTCAGAAAACAGCAAAAGGTCTCTGTGCAGATATTTGGACATAATGTTATTCTCTCACTTGGTGCTGAAATGCAAATTCTGAGGAAAGAAAAGCTCATGGAATGGTACAAAAACGCTGGGGCCACCGAGAGTGACTCAGATGGAGCTGAGCTGCCAGAATCTGTGGTTGACCATCAGCCATTAATTGTGCTTCATACCCTCAGTAGCTTTGATGAAGGACAGAAGATGATGAATTCTTGATGCAAATTTGTTCATTAAAAGTAGATGGAATTTAAATCGAAGTTATTTTCATCACTTAAACTTTCCGTCATTTGTCTTTAACTCAACCGACTCATGTTTATTATTCAAACTGCTTTAAAAAAATCATTTAACACAACTGATAGATTCATTGCTGAAGGTTATATATGATGATTTTGTGTCAAACAATCTATGTAGAAATGCGTACACGTCCAGTGCAATAATGACTCACCATCTTTTAATTTCATACAAACCTTGAAGCGAGTGTTGTTGGCAGAGGGAGGCCTTCATCAACTGGATGCTTCACGACAGACAGAAATAGTCTTGACACACTGAAAACAATCACACGGCGTCTGTTGACTGTAAACACTCATTCACAGGGAGAAGTGCTAAATGCCCCCAAACTCCTCCTCGGATGCGGCTGCTTGATGAATGGCTGCATTTCAATTGCTCCAGACTCAGATTAGAACATTACAACATGTCAGGACTGCGAGGAATGTTTAAAAAATATAAACTGTCTTTAGCATGTTGTAATGTGCTGCTTTGAAGACATCAGTGCATCAGGTTTTTAAATTCATGCATTAATTAGATTTAGTCATTGAAAAATAAAAAACTAAATGTTTTGGTGTTTTAGGTGAAAGTGTTCCTTAGCTTGAACAATCTGATGAATGTATTAGAAGAACATGGAGTATGTTTCACCTGAGCTTTACTCGCTGTTTTGTCTGCTGCCTGGTGGCTACTGTAGAGTCTTGATAATCTGCTTTGGAGTAGCAAAGATATCTTTTACAGAAAAGGCCAAAGTGGGAACATAGAGGAGCCAAAAACATCTTGAACCAGTGAACCAGCTCAACTTAACTACAAAAATACAAACAACACGTCATTGACACTTTCGTGTCATTTTAGCCCTACAGTTACCATGGTTACAGGCTTTTCTCCCATCTACTTTGAGGTTAGCGGGTTTTTTGTGTTTGTGCCCTAACATTAAAGCCGTTTTGTATGTTGTGAGAAGCAATTATATTTCATGTAGAAAGATTATCTGCTCACATCATTCGAACAGAAAACGTCACCTTATTTTACTTCTGCCTTCGAGTTACCCGGGGGGGGAGGGGGAGGTTAGGGCAGCTGCAGAAGTTCAGCAAGTTCACAGACGCCCTCTGCTCTGACACATCAAAGCCGTAACACTCTTAGACATCATTAGGTTAATGTATTCCGATGGTTTTCAATTCGCCACTGAAGTGATGTTGCGCTTTTGCTCCAAAGATAAGACAGAAAAGAAGGACACTTGAGGTGCGTTGGGACGATTAAAGCGCAGCTGAAAACGGCAGCTCCTCCCTGGGACAGTGCTTCTCAGTGGAATAATTTCATACTTTTAATACAGAAGTTGCATGAATCATACAAAAATACTTTTAAAAGTGAGCACCTCATACACTGAAGCATTCTGATTCTATTTAAGTAGAAGTATTTGCTTGTGAGGGTGTTTTCACACCTTTTAACATACTACAGCATGTGCTAAAACAATTTACAGGAAGTAGTAACTAAACAGCATCATATTAGACTTTGCTAAAGTGTTTGAGCATCATTGTAAAAGGACATTCTGGCAATTATCTTACTCCAAACTCTGAAATATTATAAAACAGCTCTCAAAACTCCATGTCTCAAAATGAAGATTAACATTAACCACATCAACTCAATTCACTACGACGACCAAAGCCCCTAAAGATGGACGACAGTGAACTGCACATAATTGTTTCTGCATCAAAGGCCCCGCACTGGACGTAATTAATGCGAGGACCTGGCCGTACACACTCTGAAGGCCGCACAAAAAGGGGGCTGGAGTCCACGGAGAGTTTCTGGCTGATTTACCGCTGGCAGCGAACAAAGAAGCTCGGCCGTATCTGAGCAAAACATGCGACCAAACGCTGTGCAGCTCATTTCTAAACACAAAACAAAGCAAGGGAAGGAAGCCGCATTGTTGTTCCAAGACATGTGGCCAAAACTTTTGTTTTTATTTCAAACTGATCTTGCTTTAGAAGTTTTCCATATGAATGAATGATTGCTGGTGGTTAAGAAGCACTAATCACAATGTAAGACTATATAATGTTAGGGAATATGACACTGAACATGTCTCAATCAAAAGATGCAGATATAAAACTGCTTTTATCTGCGTGTTCGTTCGCTCGGAGCTGCTCGTCTCACTTTGTGACGTTTTGAGGCCTCTCTGTGCCAAAAGACGAATTAACACCAAGGAGGAAATAAATGAGTCTAAGAGGCAGCGTCGCGAAGGTGGCGGCGTGAAAAGGGAGCACTTATCTAATCGCAGGAGCAGCTGGTTGCTGTCAGAGCGGATGAAAGCAGTATGGGAAGCGGCTTTACTTTGTCATTTAGGGGCGAGAGCGATAAACATCAGCATCGGCGAGCACTACAAGATATAATGATGAGGATGATGCTATTTTCACATGTGACACAGCAAGAGGATTTAAGATTCAATGAAAGGACTTGATTTATGTTTTATGTTTTATGTATATACGACTGCTTATAACCAGACGGCACCAGTGGGTAATGTGTAAAGGTACTGTAGAAAGACTTTTCAGGTGATGTACAGTCACACCTACAGTTCAGATCATTTGGAGTCTCCATGAACTGGACCTTAAGGCTTCGGGCGATGGAAGGAGGCATCAGTCCAGCTGTGACCCGCTGTGCCTTGATCACAATCTGACCTGTTCCTTCAGTCTACGCAGAAAGTATCCGAGAGTTTGCTCTGCACTCAGACGTGTATCCAGACAGAAAACATATTTCTGGGCTTTGTCTGGTTATTGTCCTTATTTGAATTAAAGTAGAATTTAAAGTCATGGTGGAAAGCCGCAGACAGGAGAGGACTTTGCCCCAGTGCTTTGCTTCTTTTTCCCATCTTTTTGCTTAAAGAAATGAATTAGTGCCTCCATGAGCTCTGCATGACTCACACCCCCAGTGTGAATAGGCGCTATTGGAATGGTTTGGTGTTTGGAAAATGAACTTCTAATCCAGAGTTAAATGAAAGAACACTGATTAGCAAAGAGCAGAAACAACAGGGACGAGCCTCACCCACTGTTCAGCAGACATCTCTATTAAAATGGTAAACTACTATCTTTTAAATAAGTTATTTCTTTGAATTAAATAAAATTAATTTTGAAGATACAGGTTCATTAAACTTCATTAGAAAACCTGTTCCACATTTCTTTCAGGCCTCGTTCTAGCGGCCAGAGAACGTCTGAAGTGTCGTCACTGGAGACCTAATCGACTGCAGGAAACAAGCTGCTGGTCCGGATGTCTGATCAGGCCTCCTCTTCTGTGTCCACCCCGCTCAGAGAGGTCAAAGGTCAGGGACCACTGTCTAGAAGCTGGTGGGCGGTTTCTTACTGAATCACTTCTCAGCAGGCGGGACTTTAGTCGACCTTTGAGCGCAAACGCTCAACTGTCTCACTTAGGTTATTGATTTTTTTCTTTTTCCTGCTCAGTAAAAGCAGCAGTCGTGGAACAGGTTTTTGGATCCTTCACTGTAAAAGCTCAGAATGCAAAAATACTATTATTGTTATTATTTGAAATCCTTGTTAAGGCAAACAACATGAACGGGAGATGCAAAAGACCGTAGGGCAGTTCAAAGACCCGTCTCAGATTGTCTCATTAGGATCTTTTTCTGTCCTGAATCCATGTTGGCCCACGCCTCATCATTCTTGTCTGACTCATCCTTATTGAACTGCAAAGTATGGTGAAAAAGAGCATCTCCCACCTAAAGATGTGACGCTTAGTTAGAGATGGGGGACGGGGGGTGCTAGTGTTAGGTGACAGCCTTACTGCTGTTATATGTAATAATCTCCCACATATGGTACCAATAGCCCCCCCCCCATATAATACACAGTCATAATACACAGAGGAGTTAACACAAGCAGTTTAGTACAGTCTCTCTCTCTCTCTCTCACACACACACACACACACACACACACACACACACACACACACACACACACACACATGCATACTGCATAAACTCTGTTGCAGCAACAGATGGCTGATAGTCCCTGTTGTCATTTTAACAGCAGACTGCAGACTTTGGAGGTAGATCATCAGTCAGGGAGACGTCTGACAATCTGATCAGATCACATCTATCAGAAGCACAAATATTGAACACCCAGGGCTGAATCAGAGGAAGGAACATGCTCTCGTATACATATAAATGGAAAGTTTCTTCCCGTAATCCAGTTTTATTGCCACACATTACAAAACAAAGTTTGTCAGTAGTCGTTAATCTCCAGCACCAGAGAATCTGTCCAAACTGATGAAACTAAGGTGATCGCATCCAACTCTCTGCTGATCACCTTGTTCAGGTGTGTCAGTTAGCTGCTGATTGACTGAACACACCTGGTCAGGTGATCAGGGACAGTTAGAAAACCAGCAGGACTGTGGCTCTCCAGGATCTGGGTTGAACCCCCCTGACTTAGAGGATGTGGGTCTGATCACAGTTAAAGATAGAATGAAGTCATAGAAGCTCAGACCACGGCTATTTACTGCTGGTCTCATAATGCCTCCAACTGCTTTGAATGTGATTGCCCAATATGTTCCATGAACTTTCCAAAAGATAATGGCACATTAACCACATCTTTGTGGCCAACGCGGGTTGCATAGTTGTCAGTTGTATCAAACTGCTATCAGTGCTATCAAACAAAAAAAGTAAATAAACTGTTCTTTAATGTGTTTTAATGCTCTTTACAGAAGAACTGTTCTTTTATCAAACAACCATTTCGTTGATTCTCTCTCTCTCTCCCTCCCTCTGTCTCTCTCTCCCTCCCTCTCGCTCTCACACACACACACACACACACACACACACACACACACACACACACACACACACACACACACACACACACACAAACGCACACACAAACACACATACTGAGACTGTGCACACAGTGGGAATGAGTTCACACACACCAGGCTATAGGATTTTAACACCTCCTACTTGACTGTGTGCGGCAGGCTGAGCTGTTACCTAGTTACAAGCCAGAGACCTGCGCTACTGTTATAATGTAGCGTCGCTGACTCTCAGCGTATCAGTCGGTCCGGGAGCAGACGGAGGAGAAACTCAGCGAGAAAACACACACAGAGCAGGGGAGCAGACTGTTTCACAGCCGAGGATGAAAATGCAACGCATCCTGACGGGGAATAGGTGAAGGGAAGCGGCTCCTCTCGCGTTGTTTCAGCACCACAGCCTAAAGCATTGGACGAGACCGGGCTGTGAGAGAGAAAAGTCCGCGTGGAAAGGTAAGTTGAAAGAGTCGCTCATTTAATAGTGGGACTGTTATTAATTCACTGCATTTGTATCCTCTCTAAACTTTTGACAGGGAACTGGCAGGTGAGGGCTTCTAGCCTTAACACCTATACTGTACCTAATAGATGGATGACTTAATCGACTTTAAATATCTGCACATTGAAAATATAAAAAAACTAATGTATAATTTCATGAATAGCATTTATCAGGAAACTGTTATTAATATGTCTGCATCATGCTTTGGTCTCTTCTCAGTCATCTTGGTTCTCATTGTACATAGTATTATACTTATTAGGTTTTGTGTTATTATATTATACAACTAAAATAGTTTTTTGTTCCTTAAACAAATCTAAATAAGCTTTAATAGGTTTGAAGGTTGGTGCCTGTTTCCATGAGTCACATGCGCCTCACAGTGAAATATAACTAAATATTGGCATAGTAACCTAATCTGTGTTCACTCTTAGTGTGTGTGTGTGTGTGTGTGTGTGTGTGTGTGTGTGTGTGTGTGTGTGTGTGTGTGTGTGTGTGTGTGTGTGTGTGTGTGTGTGTGTAGGCATGCATAATGCATATATTAAAGTAAAAGGTGACAGCTATGATGGATTACCTGTGGTTAATTTGGTGGCTACGCATTTGTTCAGTGTGTTCAGTTGCTCTGACTGTATCTCATGTGTAACAAGCAGAACAACAGGTCAGTTTCTATTTTAGGTCGTGCAGGTTTGGTGAAATGTTCAAGGGCACTCTGGCAGAGAACAGGGCTGTAGTGCGACTCTCACTTTAGCCACCTCCACATGTACATGCAGTCACTTCGCCATCACCAGGTTACTGTGAAGCTTCTGCAGCAGCGATCTAATCACAGTCTAAAGGAAGGAAGAGCGTTTTCTGCCTAGACTGGAAGACAGGCTTTTTAATTTAGATATGTGATAACAGATCATAATAATACATCTGTTGAGGCGTCATCCAGATTGAGGTAGATGACATGAATAAAATCAGAATAATCACCACAGTGTTATATAAATGTCTTAATCAATAATCTCTTATTTTTTTATTGTAAATCCATGATTATACCACATTTAACTTGTATTTCCTTTATACTTAACAATTTAAATAATGCTTTAAAACCAATATTGATGCAAAGGTAATCTGTGTTCCTGTACAAATTACACAAAAATATGAGAATTTATATGTATTCATGTGTTCCAAGGCAGGATTATTCCATCACCTGTCACAAAACGAGGCAAGCACAAAGGTAAAGCTGTAATCACACACAGTCACAGTAGCCAGAGGTGGGAACTTAATCAGTGCAATCACAGCATTTCAGGCCAAATTGGTTTGTAGCAAAGCTAAGTTCAGCTGATTAATCATCACGTCATATGTAGGTTTATACACTAAAACCTAAAATGCACCGAAGGGAGACAATGTGAGCATCATTAAACATCGGCTGTTCTAAGAAAAATCTTGATAAATGTGAATAGTACCACGAACATCAGAACCGACTCATTCAAAGCCTTTAGGTTGTTGAGAATAAAGAGCCACGGTTGAAAAAATCTATTAGGAGGCTCTCAGTCAGGCAGATACGCATTTAATTTCTCTCTGTTGGTGTTTAACCTTGCGCTGCAGCCGCTACATTAATCGGGCGGCAATCAATTCGGTGCCAAGATGAAAATGTTACTACTCAGATTGCTGTCGTGACCTTTGCGTAAATGAGACTCAGACACATGAGAGTGATGCGCTAAACCGCCGTCACACTCACTCGACGCGGAGAGCGATGCGTGTCCTGTTATCAAGAAGAAACAGTGACGGATGCATTGGTTGCTATTTGCTGCGATGAGCAGGACGAGTCCGATAAAAGAGTCGTGAAGCGCTTGAAATGAGGCTCCGACTCAGACGGCAGGCGTTAGTCGCTGAGCCCTGGACGAGAAGCCCACTTCACTTTCCCAAAGTGTCAGCAGGACTGCGGCGGCACAGCCCCCTCAGGACGGCGGGCTCCCCGTCGCGCCTCGCAGCGAGGAGGGGCCGGGGACGTAACGCCGCGGCTGCTAAGGATTCATCGATCAACATGCAGAGCC
Organism: Betta splendens; assembly: GCF_900634795.4. Taxonomy (NCBI): domain Eukaryota; kingdom Metazoa; phylum Chordata; class Actinopteri; order Anabantiformes; family Osphronemidae; genus Betta; species Betta splendens. The sequence continues at coordinate 13,204,749 of NC_040888.2, forward strand.
GCGTTCATGGTTTATTCAACGGCCGAATAATGTCCGGAATGGATTTGTTGGGCACCTGTGATATTCAGCGGCATGCCCACGCGCGCAGGCCACACACACACACACACACACACATACACGTGTATGCAATTAGGGTCGCCACATCCACAGCAGGACCCCCATCGCCTGGAAAGTGAAAGGTCATACGTGGACTAACGGTTTAACTAAATGCCCCCTCGTGTTCACACGGAGGTGTTGAACCAACGAAACACAAAAGGTGATGAACATGGAGGCTGTGTGTAACCATGTCACGACAGCGGAGCCCGGGATACTGACCTCGGTAGACACTCAGGGCTCGGCCTGGTGCCGAGTTGTGTTGTTGTTGTTGTTGTTGTTCTGCTGCTGACATGAACACGCGTGTGTTTACATGCTATCACGCTAGTTATTTTCCAGAGCACGTGACGTCATGAAGTACTGTACTGTCAAGTAGCTGCCACTCACACTGGGGGACGTCATTACAGCACTCTAAGCTCGGGGGAGCAGTGAACGCCACATAATAAAATCGACACCACCATTTGCACAGTGGCTTTTGGAGCTTCGTAACTTTTCTGGCATTTTTGCTGAGTAGCTTGTTGCTAGCGCTACTAACAGGAAAGGATTTCAGCTTAGCCGTGAGAAGTATTACTGTGTTGCTATGGTTATTTCCAGATTAATGCACCTTCCGCATTGTAATTAATCTTCTGACTCGTATTATGTTGGAGGTGGGCTGATATGTGATATTAGGCACAGCTGCTAACAAGTGAGCTGTATTTTCCGTGCTCATGGCCCCAAATTAGCTCATTACAACCAAAATACATGGTATTTAAATGCGTGGTATGTTTCCCAGTACTTATATTTGTTTCTAAATGTAGCGCTGTGTTTTTCTGTTCTCCAGGCCACACTCAGTGTTATCACTTGGCAAGCTGCTGCACATTCACTCTGCTTTCAAGAGGCGACAACAAAAGAAAAGCTACACAAATATACTATTCAAACAACTCTGCCAGTGTCCTCAACCATGACCGTGAGCTGGGCTCACACACACTTGTGTCAAGTGTGAGTTTAGCCCTTTGTTTGAAGGTTTGAAGTTTGAGAAGCTGTGCTAGTTTGTAGTTTCAATTAGAACCAGCTTTTGCTTGTAGTGTCTCCTTTTGAAATGTAGTCTCATAAAGAGGCAAAGACAGGACTCAAATACTTCACATTTCTACTAAAGGTCCCATATTGTACAAAATCCACTTTTTAGACATTCTGGTACTATTCTTCACCTCGTCAACATAGACCAGGACCTTTTCTCACCCCATCACAGGGTCCTCCTTTGTCTGAAGTCGTCGTTGGTTGGCCGTTACCACGACAACAAGAAGGAGGCTGTGACCTGACCTCCCCTACGTCATACGCACTCTGAGGTGTGGGCATCACACCTCATTAGCATAGCATAAGAGCAGCTTGGGCCGATGGAGGCGATCTAACTTTATTTTGGTACAAAAATTGACAGACGACTTCTTCAGATGTACAGATCCAACATTCCTCAGCTTTCAAAGAGCATCACAGAAGTCCAGTGAATAAACGTAGCACACACACAGTTCAGAACCAACGGTGGTAACGTGTGTTACATGACAGTCGGGATGACGAGGCTCCTTCCTGAAATACTCTGAACCTTTCAAGCTCTCCAGCTGTTGCAGACTCTGACCTTTGTGACGGATGCTCAGCGGTGCAGCTGCACTCGACAGCTAGGATGTTGGCATTTCCGCTCCTGCGGTGAGCTGTGACAGAAACAATGATTCCCTCACCTGTGTTTACCGTCAGGAGATGTGCGCCAGTTGAAGGTGAACTTGAATTTATTTAGGCGCATTTTTGAAAGGGCCACTTTAAAACAATCAGCGTTGCAAAAAGGATTTTCTATTTTAAAGAACCCCTGCAGAGGTCCAGCCTGTTCCTGAACTGGTGATAGCTAAGCTCTAGCTCAGATATTAGCATCCATTCTCCAGAGTCGGAACGTTCAAACCTAATTCAGTCCACTGAGCAACGTCGCCACTCAAAGCGACCTCTAGCACCGACCGATGTGTGGGACTCACACTCATGTGATGAGTGGTATGATACTCATGGCAGCTGGCAGGATCTTATTACTCATAAGAGTAATTTACTGCAGGTTGGTTGTGAATATGAAGCCATGAAGGTGTTTGTAGTTAGTAAAGTTACATCAGTTCCCAGTATGAAAACCCGCTCTGCAGCTCATCTGTCACTTCCACAGGGACGTTTAGATAAGGCAATAAGGCAGCTTTCACCTTCAGCAGCACTGATAGCGGCACGTTTGTTTGCTCACACTGAGCCGCTCACAGTTATGTTGTTTCATACATGGCTGTTTTATGTTCGAGCGATCAGAACTGTCCATGGGATCCACATGTTGATGCAGATCTGGAACTGACAAACCTTAAGTTTAACTCAACCTAATCATCGGTTGGTTCTATGAAATGAAAATAAGCTGTCAGTCGCTGTAAAGCTCATTTGGTACGTTATAAGTTGCCTCCTGCAGTGAATCAGTGAATAAATCAATTCAAAAAGAAGTGCGTCACCAGAGACAGTTACAGCAGAAGCACCGAGTCCTTGACGCAGCCCAGACGTCGAGTAGTCAACAACATCCGCCTTCAACTCAAACATAGATCATCTGTCATTTCAGCCAGTGCCTCCTGTTATTTCTCCCAGCGACAGCCTCCGGTTGCGCATGCGGAGCGGAGCATCGCAACGAGCCACTGATCCCGCTGCTCGCTCTGGTTTCACGTGAGATCATGCGGCTGTCTCGCCTCCCGTCGTCCGAACAAAAGGACGGCAGACGAGGAGGCGCGTGGACGGGAGGATGCCCGCTGCCGGTGTCCCGGCAGCGGCTCAGCCTCAATTCACAAACTGAATGGATTTAAGTCTGAAAGGCCCGAAAGGTCTCGACTGAATGTGGTGATTAATGAGGGGGGAATCAAATATGACAAATACAATGTAGAGATCAGAACGCCTTCAGGGCTTTGGAGATAAACAACGTGGACGAGGAGCTTGGCAAACAGATTTTTCAAAGGTATCACAGCTGTGGGGAATATAAACTAATATGAAGGCTTCTCCACAATAAAGCTTTGACTGAAGGACATTGTTTTAATTTAGCTGTAGAACCCAACAGCAGGAAAATGACTCACAATCAATTTGACTGCATGACAACTGTGTGTTTAAAGTAGGAGTGAGGATGTAGAGCTCTATTCACCCAAACGGCTTCTTAAATTCAACTGAACAACGCAGCTTTAGTTCGGATTTACTCTGAACAGCTAAATTAAAAACATTGATCTCCATTCATGGATCTCACCAGATATAACGTTCCCTGACGTAAGGGGGCAGGAGGGACAGATTTTGGAGAGGTGTCCATCGCTCTGTGAGGCAGCGTGACTCACACAATTACTAACAGTAGAAGGGAAATTAAATTTGAGCCATTAAGAAATGCAAAGGAGCTTCTCAAAGAACGTTTTCATCCTGCTGTGTAGGAGATTGTAGCCAAATAACCTGTTGACAGACATTTAAGGCAGGTCAACGCCGGCTCGATCTGAGCTGATGCTGTTTTATTGTATTATCACTGAGGAGGCGTCAGGGACTTTGCTGTTTTCCTCCTTTCCGGCCGCTTGCTGCCATTTATTTGGTTTTCATTTGATTTACGACACGGGGCCCCGGGTTTCCTCGCTCTCCGGTTTCCATGGCGCTCAAAATTGGAGCATTCCACGTGAAATATCCATAATCACTGTAGGAACTCCAGATATTGAAAAATGATGAATGTGAGTGGAATCAACGAAATAAAGACGACGCCTCTGTACGTTTTTTGCTTTTTGGAGTTTCAGGTACTTTTTTCAAGTCTCCTGTGTCTTTTTAGGTTGAGCTCAAAGCAAAGGGCAGAGATTGAATGGCTTTTTATAGACTGCAGCTGTTGCTGCAGAGGTGACTATAAGCTTTCATTCAATTTGTTTGATGAGCTGCACCAGCAAGCTCGGGGCACATCTGTGCTGTTCTTACGGCCCATTTTCCGAAAAGCAACATCAGGCAGTTCGTTTAAAAAAAAAAAAGAAGCCCAATATCTTTCTGTCACGCTTCTCATGAGGCCTTGATTTTGATCGCAGACTGAACACTGTTCAGTGCAGCTTTGTCGGTAACGAAGGGTGAAATGAAATGTGAAGCCTCCACATGCTTTCATGCTGCTTGTGTGACACCACCTCAGATGTGATCTTCTATATGTTTAAGAATGTTCCCAAGACGCTTCCTGCTGAAGGTGACTCAGTGTGAAACACGAGCCAAGTGCGGTGAAAAGCTCAGCTCTGCTCGCGTGTGCGTGTCCTCGATGGGAAGCTGTTCCCAGACACCAGTTCGGTGCTGGGCCGGCATCGCATAATGAAATGTCAGGGCTCATTATCACACATGGGTGTGAACCGCCTGTGTTTAAACTGGCCGTTCTGTCAGTTTATAGCTGCCGCGGCCACATTGGCCCACTATCAAACATCCATCTTCATCCTAATTAGACTCGCTTCCTGTCTGAGTCACCGTCTCACCTTCATCTCCATTCCACCTGCTTTTTGTTTTTCTATCTTATCTTAACCCATTTCCTGCGCATCTCGGTGTAAACCAGTCAAACCAGTCATTAGCAACAGTGGCCTAATAAACGGGGGATGTGCAGGGATGGAGCCTCTACTCAAGGGTCACGTCTCTCACCTCATCCTCGCTGGGTGAAGCTTATCGGTGCCGTGTAGTTCCTGCACAAATGTCTTTTTACTTCCTATTTTTCAGTTTAGACAGACTTAAAATAGAAACTTAAAATAGAAATGTGACGAATTTCTTTTCTCCCAACAGAACAGATGGGTGCAAGCTGAGACAGCAGAAGGACAAAGCAAGAGGCGCGCCGCTCGCGGGTGACATGTCGCTTCCTGGACTGGAGATGACAGATGAGATGTGGGAAAACAGCAGCTCCGCCAGCCCCACGCCCGGCCCCCCGCTGTTTCTGCTCATGCTCAACCACAGCGACCTGAACGAGACGCTGTTCAACTCCACCAACTCCACCGTCCCTGACGTCCCTTCGGGTCCCAGCGTGGCGGGGATCCTCATCCCACTCATCTACATCATTGTTTGTATCATCGGTCTGGGCGGGAACACCTTAGTCATCCACATAGTGCTGCACTACTCGAAGATAGAATCGGTGACCAACATCTACATCCTGAACTTAGCCATCGCCGACGAGCTCTTCATGCTGGGCCTGCCCTTCCTGGCAGTGCAGAACACCCTGCAGACGTGGCCCTTTGGCTCCTTCATGTGCCGCCTGGTCATGACCGTCGACTCCATCAACCAGTTCACCAGCATCTTCTGCCTCACGGTGATGAGCATCGACCGCTACCTCGCCGTGGTCCACCCCATTCGCTCCTCCAAGTGGCGGCGCCCCCAGGTGGCCAAGGTGGTGAACGGCACCGTGTGGGCCCTGTCGTTCCTCGTGGTGCTGCCGGTGGTGATCTTTGCCAACATCCAGAAGATGGGAGGCATGTGCAACATCGCCTGGCCTCAGCCGGCCAACATCTGGCAGGCGGCTTTCATCATCTACACCTCCACCGTGGGATTCTTCTGCCCCCTTCTGATCATCTGCCTCTGCTACCTGCTCATTGTCTTCAAGATTCGCAGCTCGGGCAAAAAGGTCCACGCCACCTCAACCAAGAGGAGGAAGTCAGAGCGGAAGGTCACGCGCATGGTGGTGATTGTGGTGGCCGTGTTTGTCTTCTGCTGGCTGCCTTTCTACGCCCTGAACATCATCAACCTGCTGGTGTCCCTCCCCCCGGAGTACAAGGGCCTTTATTACTTCGTGGTGGTGCTGGGCTACGCCAACAGCTGCGCCAACCCCATCGTCTACGGCTTCCTGTCGGACAACTTCAAGAGGGGCTTCCGCAAGGCGCTGTGCCGCTCCACGAGGAGGGTGGAGAACCACGACCCCATGGAGCGCCAGCAGCAGCAGGACGAGGGCCGGAGGGCGCTCATGCCCCGGGAGAGCCTGAGGCGGGTGATCCGGGACGAAGAGGACGACGACGAGGAGGATGTCTCCGAAATGACTCAGATCTACAGAATCGCCCAGAACGGCAACAGCGGCTTCCAGCCGGAGAGCTCGCAGCCGCTGTTCTCCGAGAAGGGCGCCGCCCCGGGAGCGAGGGATCTGCCCTCGCCGGACGCCAAGGACAAAGCAGAGGAGGCGAGGGGGAGCGATGCGGCCAACGGGGCCACGCTGACGGTCCCCTTGCTTCTCAACGGGGCCAGAAATGGCAGCGTTAAAACCTTGCCGGAGGAAAACACGGAGCAGAGCACGTCGCTGGAGATCAGTTACTTATAATGTGATACATGGACAACAATGCGTTGGTCATGATGGGAAACCCTGGTGGGGAACTTTAAGACCAGACCTTTAAGATGTTTGTTTAGCATTGGAAGCAGTTGCTAGTCCATTAGCAGCAGGTGTAACGTGTACAGTTCGGCACGGCTAAATGTACAGATCTGTGCCTTTACTCAACATTCTAATGTGTCTTGTTTATCGTCGTGTTCTCTTTATGTCATAATGTAACAAATGCTGCCTCAAGGTTGGCTGTAGTGAAAATAGGTTACAAATAAATGCATACAGTAGAGAGATGACTGTTTTTTCTGTGCTCACAGGCCTTTGAATACCAACATTTTGACTGTCAGTGAATTTTCGTGGTTAAAAGGATTTGCAGCTATTTTTACAGGCAGATCAAAAGTCTAGTGATTGTTCTTTGTGATGTTTGTCCGACGTGGATGCCACAGGACCTGATCAGCTGTAGCAAGTAATAAAGAGAAAACGTCTTCTAACCCAGCGTGTCCTACTGATGTCTGAGCTCAGTGATTTCTCATGTGTGTAATGTCAAGGAGGGCTTAAACTTAGAATTGTCTCAGCTTCAAAGGAGCGCTCGACGGCCGAGTGGGTACGACATGGATTAAACAGGATGAAGCAGCTGGAGCTTAAGTTTATAGGTTTATAGGAAAATAGGTTTATAACACTGATAAATATTCCCTGCTAATTATTTTAATGCACTGTAAACATTATTTCAGTGAAGACATTATTTCAGTGAACACAGACTAAATCACAGGATTTGTGTTGGTGTCTATGGTTAAATCAGTGTTTTTAGCTTTTCTACCCCCCCATTCCTTAGTAACTGATTTGCTGCTTGATTCATTTTTATGTTTCTCATATCTTGATTCTCAATTTCAACTTGCCTTCATCCGTTTGATTAGAGAAACTAAACGCTGCCGGAGTTTCACTCGACCACTACAGCAGCTGCTGTAGCTGATTAAAAACTAAGCAATTAAATTTATAAATACAGCGAACTAAAATGTCTGTCACTCACTTCCACAGCTGCCTTTTAACCTTCTTTGCCTCCTGTGCAGCTGTTTCCACCGTATCTGGCCATGAGGGCTCGCAGGCCTGGCTCATTTAAAGGCTGCTAATGACTGCTAATAAACCTCCATTTACACATAGGTTAGGATTACCTTCATAGCAGCCCTGCTGCTGTACAGGTCCCAGCGATGGCCTTCAGTGACACGTGTCACTTAACTTTTGAAACCTGACATGTAATACGCCGCTAGATGTGCTTTTTTGTTCCTGTGCTTTTTATGTCTCCTTCATTCATCATAAACGCGCTGCTCATTCATGGGCACACGCTCCGACAGCATGCAGAAGCAGCGGCGTTGTCATTATCTGGCTGCAAAGACAGTGAAACAGTGTTACTGTGCTGCTGCCACTGCTTTCCACTGGTCTCCAGCCCACACGCCCACTCACGCCCTTCTGGAAAGACTCCAGCAGGAGCATGAAGCCATCATTAAAGGCACATTAAAAAGGGATTTACCTTTCTGATAGTTTATTTGCCAGGCCCCTGGGGCTTTGTGGCTTGATGAGAGCGCAGATTAGCTGGGAAGGGCGGTGTGTGCGTTTGCTCCTCTGTTTACTAGTGTCGCTGCTTGTGTGTGTGTTGGGCTATAAATATTCCTGTTTGGAGCTGCGTGATCCTCGGCTTCTCCCAGCGATAACCCACCTGCGCTTACTGTACACGCACAAGTCATAGTCGGTTGATGCATCCGCCGGTGGCATCGTTATGACTCAGTGTGATTCTCTGCCTACAGGCTCTCACCCACGTACAACATGGACGAGACTCAAGTTAACTCTAATAGCCTATTATTTACTTTTTTTTTTGGCAGAAGCAGCTATGGAAACCCAGAGCAAACACTATCATGAGCTCAAGAGGATGAACACAGACGGTCTTTCTAAAATGTCTGTGCTTCCCTTTTTGACCCAATTAAATATCAGAGTCCATTGAGTTTATAGTGTTTTGACATTTACACGTATTTCACACAGTGCTTGTGCTGTCAGGTAATTGGGATTCATAGGAAAAGCTGTGAAACTGCAGCGCATCATTACTGCTGATGGAGTGGGAGACTTTGTATTGCTCTGTGTGTTAACCTGAAGTTCTTCCCGCTGGGACGCAAATCTCATCAAAGTCTCTGCAACGCTGTGACGCTTCCAGCTTTTACTTGTCTATCAGCGAGATTTTTGTGGATAAGTTAAACCCATCAGGGGAAACTTAAAACCTATTTCTGCTACTGCTAGATGCAGTGTGGTGTAGATTTGGATGTCGTTCTTGCGGGAGTAAGAAGAAATTAAAGAAATTATATTTTAGTGAAATCAAAAATCTTTTTTCCAGTGTCTTTTTTATAACAGGTACAAGAATTAAAATGTATGTATAGTTGTAGCCTTAAAATATTGTGTACATTGTATTTTACTGGAACATACTGTAGGAGTCTATGATTACATTCAAACGCTTGTGCTCCCAGATCAGTGCAACACCGCATCCTGCCTCTCTAAGGATAAAGAAACTCTAAGTGTTTTCAGGCTCTGCGCAGTGATCCATCACACTGAGAATGAGTAATCCTGGAGCCCTCGGCGGTCTCCAGGTATTACAGAGTGAGCTGCAATCTCCAGGTTTCAGAGGTGGAGTTCTCTGACCAAACACAGGTCAGTTCATACTAATCTAGACATTAGCTCTGAGGGACAGGGACAAAATGGTCCAGAGAAAAACTGCAATTATTATTTATTATATTAATGGTGCATAAAAAGCAAAAGGATTCAGTCTCTAATGCTGCTACGACATTTTTATATATTTATTATATTGTTGTAACATTTTGTTATATTTATTTACATTTATTATATTTCTCTTGTTTGTTTGCATTTTTGCAAACGATAATAATAAAACAATGCCATACTGTTTCATTTCACACTGTTAAAACAAGCAGACAATGTATTGTTTTACCAACAGCATGTAAACAACTAAATTGTTGAATGTCATCAAACGTAATAGTTTATGACATTTGTTTTCATTGATTAATTATTTATTTTGTCTTTAGAATGTCCTCAAAAAAAATATCCACTTGTCTGTGACAAACCTGAAGATTTTTAGTAAGCAGATAAATCTCACTGAGAATCGGGACTAAGGATTTAGTCTTTTTCAGTGTCGGATCATCGTGTCGGAGATCTAGGCTCTGTGGGAACCAACCCGTGCTGCACAAATTATTGATGCTGAAGCTAGTTTTTTCTTTCTGACTGTTTGGGCTTGTTATCATTCGACAAAGTGAATTTCAGGGCAATCAACGACCTCGCTGATGTCATTACATGACGGAAAAGAGCTACAACTTGTGCACTGCAGGAGTAAAAGTGCTCTTGGTTAGAACTGCTTGCCTGAGGCCATTGCAATTGAGTGTGAGGGAAAATGTGTTAAATGGAAATGAAACGTGAAATTGTGACTCGTAAGTTCACTTAGATGTGAACAAGAGCTAGTAACGCTACAAACATTGTCTACAGAAGGTATATCATATTCAGGAGCGATAACCTCAGGAATCTTGTTGCTTTCCACAAGCGTAAATGGTAAGTCCTTAGGAAGGTTCTATAGAAGTTCGCCACATTTTCCTATTAAAATACAGAATGGATATCATTTATGTGCATACTGTGTTTACCATCTGTTGTTAGCCCTGTTCCAGAAACCCCAGAAGGACCACACTGAGCATGTTTGATATGACTCACAGTCCAGCTGCCAGGTGATAATGCAATGAAAACACGGCAAAATTCACATTCTGGTGTATGTACATTTGATATCTTGTAGAGATTGGAGCTGTTTGATTTTGCTGAGAGAAATGCTTTGTAATAGATGATGAGAAACCGCCTATTAAATAAAGTGTCAATGAATGCTGATGCCTAAACCGTCAGATGCAGAGACGGCTGCAGCATTCATCAACAGAGAGATCTGTGAGCAGGATGATCAACTGCTGTTACTAAATCCCACAAGAAATATTTCCTTCTCTGCGAGACCAACATCCATCACATCGACAATCAGCTGTTTTTTAATCAGATTTCCTGACCTTTGCAGTGCATGAATAACATCTTAATTGGATCCAGGGATCCGTTTAGAAAACATGCCCACACCCACACAGGCCTCCGGAGTGTCAGCAGAGATGATCTTGAATGAGATGCTGAGAATTGTTTGTGAAAGAAGCAAATGATTACAAAGTGTGTCTGACTGACGCAAATAAATCAGTTCTGAGACGTCTCTGACTCTGTGTAAGTGAGAAATACATCTGTCCAGTTCACTGTAGACATCATTCTGCTGCGCTTTTTTATAATCGCAGTACAGATTTTGTAAAACACTCGTTTTGCTGCCCTCTGGTGGATGCAGTGAGTAATGACAACTGCGTGACACTAAAATATAGTTGACCGCAAAAGCTATTTATCAACACAGTAGTTTAAAGCTTCAAACGTTACCTATAAACACATACACGTGTACATATCTATAGTATAAATGTAACGTTACGTTTATTACGACAGTGTTGGTTGTTATACGACAGGAAAAAGCTTCCGCTTTACGGCAGCTGATGACTTCCTTTCCCACCGGCACTGTGTCGGGGATCTGCGCCGTTTTACGACCGGTCGGACTTAAAGGTTTTAAAGACATTGCATCGTTCACGGTGAGACAATAGTCGGACATGAACAGACACATGAAAAACGCGCGATTTGTGTTGTTTATTGCGTTTACTGATATAAAGTGTTATGTACGGGATTGCAGTCCACCACCCTGTTAGCTTAGCGTAGTTAGTGCGGCCACCTGGCCGGATGACTAACGCTAGCAGCAGCAGCCGTTAGCTGCTTAAGCTAATCATACAACAAAAGCCATTATGATGCTTAAAAATGCTTAGATCTGCTCTGTTAGTTTAAACTTGTCTGGTCGAGGTTCAAGCGTGTCTAAAACAACACCAGTCGTTGCCAGTAGCGGCAACTATCTGTAATGTTGAGATAATAAATGTATCTGTTACTTGTATCACACCAGCTAATCTGTAGGTTAGCCAGTGTTGCCAAAGGGCTACCAGCGAACTGAACTAATGAAATAAACAACACTCGTGAGTGTTTTGTGCTTGAACTAAATTTGATAAGAGATTTGGTTGTAAGAAATATAATTTTCTAATTTAGTAATGGTCTGTTGTCTATTTGTAGGTTACACAACACAAGTAAACATTTTGTTTCTGCCATCGTCATCTCTATTATTTGCAAAATTAAATTAGTGAAGTCCAGTAGAGGGTCCATCAGGTCTACAAAATCACTCCCATTTTGATTAAGATTGTGTTTCAGTAGAGGTTGTTGCTTTAGTTCATACCTCTGATAAAAGTGTGTTTTTGTGAAGTTGTAAGTCTCATTTATTGGATGTTCAGGGGTCAATGATGACTAGCCCACTGCGCAAACTGACCAGTGCCTATCTAATTTAGTGCATGGCTGGAGAATTCAGTGCTGCTTATTGGCTGAGACCCTACAAGTGAGACTTGAGTGTTTGCATCAGGTCACAATTAGATTATTCAGTTTGTTTTTGACTTCATGTCTTTTTTACTTACTGATCTCAGGCAATGGCGAAGTTCCACGCCCCTGTGATCCAGGACAACCCATGCGGATGGGGTCCATGTGCAGTCCCAGAAAAGTTTAAAGACATGCCTTACCAGCCCTTCAGCAAAGGAGATCGTCTGGGAAAGGTTTGTATTCATTCTCAACTTGCTTTTGAAGTTCTCCAGCAGATTTAGTTTAGCACAGTTTTCTTCAATGTCCGTTTTCTCTGTCAGGTCGCTGACTGGACCGGGGCAACTTACCAAGATAAGAGATACACAAGTAAGTGGGACAGTGGTTTAAATGTCTTCAGTTTCTGTCAGCTACACAATTAAAGTGCAGGAGCTAAATACTGCTAAATTAACTGTCAAAGTAAATTTAAATATTTAATATGAAGTAATATTTATATTATGAATAATTTTGGCCATAGCATGAGCCTCATTTCAATGCTTTTAGATAAGCATCTCCAATACAAAACCTGGTCTGTTTTGTTTTGTTAAATTACTGTATAGATCCAGAATCACTTCTTATAGTTTTGCTTTTACTTTGTCTTCAGATAAGTATTCCTCTCAGTTTGGAGGTGGCAGTCAGTATGCCTACTTTCATGAGGAGGATGAGACAAGCTTCCAGTTGGTGGACACTGCCAAGACACAGAAGACTGCCTACCAGAGGAACCGCATGAGGTTTGCCCAGGTACAACAAGGCAAAGGAAAGCAGTGGCAGTTGCCAGAATGTTCACACACTTCTGTAGAACATTATGCATATTCTCATTTGTGCCATTACTTATTGTTTCCACAGAGGAACCTTCGCAGGGACAAAGACCGCAGAAACCTGACCCAGTTCAATATGCAGACACTCCCAAAGAGTGCCAAGCAAAAGGAGAGGTGAGGTTCAGCCTTAAAGATTGTTGGAAAACCATTTTGAGTTGTTCCACATGTTGACAATAAGGATACCATTTCTGATTATATTTTATGTTGACAGCTGTTTGTGTTGAGACATAATCTGAATCGTTTTTGTTTTTATTAAGGGATCGTATGCGTCTGCAGAAGAAGTTCCAAAAGCAGTTTGGTGTTCGTCAGAAGTGGGACCAAAAGTCCCAGGTCAGAATCAGTTAACAGATGTTAATGGCAGAAAAATTAAGATGAATCCCTGTTAGAAAAATAATTCCTAATCCCTGAGAAGAATGTATGAAATTGCCATTCCGTAATTTGGCAATAACAAAATGGTGTTATCTTTGTTTTGTAGAAGGCTTTTTCCCAGCAAAGATTTCTAAGTCTAGGTCTTTCATGCCTTCTAAAATCTTGTTTGTACGCTCTCCAGGCCCAGCTCAAGCCCAGAGATTCTTCTGTGGAGGTGAGGAGCGACTGGGAAGTAAAGGAGGAAATGGATTTCCCCAGACTGATGAAGATGAGATACATGGAGGTGGCTGATCCTGTGGACATGTAAGTGGAACGGCTCTCTGCTTACATCAGTCATGTTCTTGTTCTTGGTGATGATCCAAAGCTAACTAAACCTGGTTTGCTTTTCCTTAAGTGAGTGCTGTGGTGCTTTGGAGTACTACGATAAGGCCTTCGATCGGATCACCACCCGCAATGAGAAGCAACTAAAAAGCATCAAGAGGATCTTCCACACTGTAACCACTACAGATGATCCTGTGATCCGCAAGGTGCAGAGTTTTTAGCATATAATAAACTAGCTGAGTAAACCCAACATAACACATTTAGCTGGAATGTAGTTTCCACAAATTCGTAATAACCAGGTTTCTGCTCCTCTTTCCAGCTGGCCAAAACTCAGGGTAATGTGTTTGCCACTGATGCTATTTTGGCCACCCTGATGTGCTGCACACGCTCAGTCAACTCCTGGGACATCATTGTCCAGAGAGTGGGAAACAAGCTGTTCTTTGACAAGAGAGACAACTCTGATTTTGGTGAGGTTTCATTTCAACTTATTCACAAGCATTAGGAAGTTATGAAATGTTTTTTGATTAAAAGTTTTGATTAAAACAGTGAGGAGAGACACAGCTCATTCTGGCAATCTTTAGATTGTGTTGTACCATACACGATAACCACTACGGTTGTTAGGATTTCCCAGTGTTTATGTGGTCGATTGGCAGTTTCACCCATTGTTTTAACACTTCTTAGATTTGCTTACTGTGAGCGAGACGGCCAACGAGCCGCCACAGGATGAGGGGAACTCCTTCAACTCTCCCCGTAACCTGGCCATGGAGGCCACGTACATCAACCACAACTTCAGCCAGCAGTGTTTGCGCATGGTAAGTTATAGTTACATTTGTACTGATGTAATACATGAAATTATGCCTGCATTACACCACAGACTAATGAAGGTTTATGTCAGTAATGAAACGTTTTACACTTGTAGTACATGTGTAGAAACAATATTGAAATGCTTTTATTTTTTTTACATTTTGTTATAGCCTGGACATGAAGATTTTTCTATACCTGCATGAATTACTTTTTCAATGAAGATATGTAATTTCATTTTTTTCATTCTGAAAAGGGAGGAGAGAGGTACAAGTTTCCAAACTCTAACCCGTTCGTAGAAGAGGATATGGACAAGAGTGAGGTGGCGTCTGTAGCCTACAGGTAGGTGCTACCTCTGCCTCTGTTTCCCAGCTGGTCCAGCATTGCTCCACTTTTGTTTTTAGTTGGACAAAACATGTTGCCATTTATTAACCTATTAAATTGTCCCAGTCATAGATCTCTGGATTAGGGGTTTTATTCTGTACATAAAAGCATCACTGTATATAAAAAGCATTCTAGTAGGTTTTTGAAAATTCTTCCAGGCTCATGTGGTGCTTTTGTCTTTTAGGTATCGTCACTGGAAGCTTGGGGATGACATTGATTTAATTGTTCGCTGTGAACATGATGGAGTGATGACCGGTGCCAATGGAGAAGTTTCCTTCATTAACGTCAAGACCCTCAATGAGTGGGACTCTAGGGTATATTTTAATATGCATTTATGTGTTAAATTGTTGTCTGAACTGAACTAAATATATAACATCTATTATATAACTATTAAACATTCATGTTGTTGTTTGTTCCGTTTACACAAAGAAAGATAAACATCAAAAGTTAAGCAAAGCTCTTAAAAGTTAAGAGCTGTTCTTTTAATAAGATGGATAAATTGTTGTGGTCTCTTGCCAAGCACAGTTTAACTTTAGTGGCTCCTGTCAGCTTAACGTTCTTTGTTCTGTGTTGTCATCAGCACTGTAACGGTGTGGACTGGCGTCAGAAGCTGGACTCTCAGAGAGGAGCCGTGTTGGCCACTGAGCTGAAAAACAACAGCTATAAATTGGCCCGCTGGACCTGCTGCGCCATGCTAGCAGGATCAGAGTACCTGAAACTGGGGTGAGGGACATGTTGGTGATTAAATACTGCGTATCAGTGTGTGGCGGTAATGTAATACGGATTTATTAGGGAGGGTAAGCTGTAGAAAATGTAACACTTGTGAAGGTTAATGGTGTTAAATTTAAGGCTGTGTAATCTATAAAATTCTAGGAGAATATTGATGAAGCGCTCATTTTTTTGACCTAAGCCTTGTTTCTAGTAAATATATGAAATTAATGTTTGGTGGTTGGGAAACCTTGTACTGAATAACGTTCCTCTCTTGCTTTCTTCAGGTATGTTTCCCGGTACCACGTGAAGGACTCTGCTCGCCATGTCATCCTGGGCACCCAGCAGTTCAAACCTAACGAGTTTGCCAGCCAGATCAACCTGAGCATGGAGAATGCCTGGGGAATTCTGCGCTGTGTCATTGACATCTGCCGTAAGCTGGAAGAGGGCAAGTACCTCATTCTGAAGGATCCCAACAAGGTGAGGTGTCAGTTTCTCGTTGTGGTTTATTCGAGGCGATGGTGAATATTTGGAGCTTATGTTCTATTTATGTCAACAGCAAGTGATCCGGGTGTACAGTCTGCCTGATGGGACCTTCAGCTCTGATGAGGAGGATGATGATGAGGAAGATGACGAGGAAGAAGAAGGTGGGATGTCGTCTGTGATGGTGAAATCAGATGGCACATTGCTCATAAATGCCCACTATTAAACAGCTTATCGTCTCTTTCTCCACTTCTAGATGAAGACAACTGAAGTGTGGAGTCGGCTCCATTGACCAAACCAGCCTTTACCACACACACAAAAAACAATGTTATTTCTTTTGACTTTCAATAAAGATTAAACATTGGCCAGATGATTTGTTTTTTTGTCTGTTTATTATCACCTTACAAAAGCTACAGCTAGTAACTGTTCGCATATTTTTTGCATAGACACTGCAGATTAATTAAGGTGCTACTGGTATAAACTCCTATTTGGCTTTTGTAAAGGCTTTATCTTAAACTGCAGATCTTAGTTGCAGCTGGCTTCATGCCCGAACAAGAAAAATAAGAGTAAATGTGTCTGAAGGAGAACTGAAGTGGAACTGAAAGGATGTGTGATGGCTCTATATTTAAACTCTATTTTGAAATGTGATTAAACCAGGATCATCTAAATTGTTAAACACAGGCCTAAAATGTTAACAAACCTATAAAATAACAAAAAAGCAAGATTATTGACCCTTTGGTAAATAATAAACCAGCCTCACATTTGCATAGTGCAAAGTACAAGAAAACTTGAGGTAGAAGCCAATCTGTGTTGACATGTTGAAATTAGTTAAAGCGTGGTTTCGCTTTCTCTCCCAGCTAACTACGGGCAAGAGGGTAAACCCTGGACAGGCTGCCAGTCCTTCACAGGGCAACACACACAGACAACTAGAGCTAGAGTGACCAATGAGAGCGAACATGGGGAGAACATGCACACTCCACACAGAAAGGCACCTGGTCTGCCCCAGGAATCAAACCCACAACCTTCTTGGCGGCACCGTGTAGCAGTTGCAGCACCGCGGGTAGCAACGTGGTACCTACAGCCACGGGCGGCATGGTGGTGCACCACTGTGGCACCCGTGGTGCCTGCCCGAGAACCGCATGGTCCCAGATACGAGTCATCTGCCAATTCGTGGGGGTCTACCCATCTCAGGCTAAGGTATGAGCTTATAGGCCCTAAAACGATGTCAAACATCTGGTTCCATTCTAACTTGTGGTCTGAAATCAGAAATGAGCACTAAGTGCTTACTCAAAAGCAATTTTCTGTTTCCTGGAGTTTATCCCAGACATTCTTTTGACAATGATTCTGCCAAAATACAAGAGGTATAGAACAGTCACTATGACAAGTTAATCTCACTTGTAGCAGACAGACAAAGGCACAGACAAAGCTTATTGTCATGAACTCAAAGCTCATTGTCATGAGATAAGAAAAAATAAGTCTATATGTATGACCCAGCTCTCAGCCTTGTCTTGTTCTGTCTTGCCTTGCCCTTTTCCAGTGCTTACCTGTGTTCGGAACCCCGCCTGTGCGACCAAGCCTCAGCCTCATGATTAAAGAACCTTTTACTTACCTCCTGCCTCGGTGCTGTGCATGTGAGTCCGCCATGATAAACCGCCTGACAGATCTATCTGGCCAGAAATTGACCCAGTGTAAAATTCCTGCATGCTACGCAAATGTGTATGGCCACATTTGGAAGCTTCGCAGAGGCGTCGAAGCACATTCTTTAAGCAAGAACGGGGGACCCGAGGCCGCACAAAGGTTGGTCACTCTAAGGCAAGGTAGATGTAGTACGGCTACAGTAAATATGACACTGAATTTCAAACACTAGCTGTGGAAGCTGAATGGGACGCTACGGCATGGCCGTTTTTATTCAAGGCCTCTCACGCAGGGTGAAGGATTGTTTGACAGCTCGAGGTGTACCAGTTGAACTCAATGCTTTGATCGCCCTGGCAATACAGATAGACTGTCGCTTATGGAACAGCAACCTGGAGCACCGTCAAGAGGACCGCTCGCCCACCAGACAGAACTCAAGCTAGTGGACACGTCGCACACGCGGAATCTGGTTTTCGGTACTCCTTGGGGACATAGCCCATGCAACTGTGCCGAGCACGACTGTCTGTCGCCAAGAAGAGGAGGCCAGGTGAACCCGTGTTCACGTGGGTTCTCTCCGAATTCTCCGGCTTCCTCCCATAGTCCAGAAACATGCATTAGGTTGATTGACTACTCTCCATTGCCCGTAGGTGTGAATTGTTGTTTGTCTGTGTGTTGCCCTGGCGTGTACCCCGCCTCTCGCCCATAGCCAGCTGAGTTAGGCTCCAGCACCCCTGTGCTGGGATTAAGTGGTATGGAAGATGGATGGACTTTATGATCTTGCAGGGACACATCCAGCGACACTCTTCCAGCCAAGAAGAGTGGAAGAATGAGCCAGCTCCCTAGAGTCAACATGATGTTCAACCGACATGATGTTCAACAGTTCCTTGAATTTGTCTGCTTCTTCTTCTGCTGGAGATTTATATGTAGGTTCAGCAGTTTGTCTAGAGTACCTCAAGACAGCCAAAAGCCAAGCCCGTTGGTGCCTATTTTTTAGTCGTTTTAAAGGTGCCTGCACATGCAAAATTCACTTTTTGGGTATTCTGGTACGTTTATTTAACTCCCTGGGTCACGTTAAGACACTCCTGGTGTTTTAGAAGTACGCCCCCTACTTATTTCACATTTTTGAGAGTTTATCCAATCCGGTTTGCTTCGCATCGTTTCAAATTTGGCGGACTGGATACGTCTGCATTCACTTGACCAATCACAGAACCAGACAAAAGAAGAAGTCACTCAGGTTGAAGAAGCGCCCTGATCCTCAAGACGTTATCCACCTGCTGCTTCCCCAAACATAAGTACATGCTTGATTCTTATTTGATGTATGTACTCCAGAAATTTCTTTGTTTATAATGTAGCTTCCCTCCTGTGTAAGGAATTCCAATTGCTAGAACCGTTGAATGTAACAGCTACAGCGACAGAGAGAGACAGTGTTGCAAGGTGCTGACATGCAATTTGGTTGAGTCCAAGCCTCTCCAGCATTTGTCCGGTTCGAATCGTGTGATATATGGTACTGAGGTCATTCACTCAGCTCACATTGTAGCTGCTAGCGCAATGGTAGCACAGCGTTAGCGGCTAGCGTTAGCGGCTAGTTGTGAGAGTCAGCAGTGTTTTTAATTACTACCGAGCCTGTCGTGTGTATGTTGTAGCCCGAGTAGACCCCTGAATTTGGGTTATTGCAAGTTCTATCTAAGTCTAACATGTGTGTTGTTGCTTATCTAGTCAGCTACTTTAGCTGTAAACGTGACGTGTTTTTTTATACAGGCTGACGCATCCCAGCTACCGAAACGCAAGGAGGTTGTTTCTCAAACTGACGCCACTGCGGTCTGTGGACAAACAGCTACCTTGTAGAAGAGTTGTTGCTCACCTCAGAAGCAAAGGTATGTACATTTAACAGAAGTATAATCATCTGTTGGCCAATATGCAGTTTTATTTGACAGAGATTTTGCATTTCACATTTCAGTAGTTGTGGGATTCATAATCTGATCTATATTATTGTCTATGTATTTACTCTGTATGCAGTTGGTCAACTTATTTTGATATTTTAGTCTGTTGACGGGTAATTTGTAACTCTTGTGTTATGGTGCAGATTATGTGGAAAATGTGATGGAGACCATCTTCAATAAAGTCCTGCTGGACTCAGGTTGTTCTATGGAGGTCCTTGTAAACATCCCTGTCCCACCGGCCCTCTGAGCAGAATTTGAGCAACCTGACAGAAAGGAGGTCAATAATGTCATGCTCAGATTTAACAAACCAGCACTATAAAATAAGTTAAAAACGTGTTTGCTCCAAACACCATTAAAACTGATTTAACTACCTCTATTTATTGTTTAGATATGTAAAGGTTGTGATATACATAGAAAATACTGGTCATTTCATTAATCTGCTTTTCTATTCTTTATACCTTCTAGAGTGGTGTCAAGGAAAACAGCTGCATCCTCCATCTGTACAGCAGCTGCACTGCTTCCGAACACGTGAAGACAAAAAAGATCCTCACATCTCCCCAGCCAACTGCCCATGACTGTACCTGTTCCACTCCAGAAACTATGCTTTCAACATAACTATGAATCCTACCCGTTCATTTTGTGGTCTGCAAATTGAACTGTGACGGTAACTTATCCAGCATTATAGTGCTGGTGCATTGGTTAGGTTCTCACAGGTGGTCTAAGTCCAACATAGGTGCCTTGTCCCTCAGAAAATCCAGCTTCCCTGATCCAGACCAGGGAAGGTGGGATGACTTGGACTCTTCGCCCTAGAAGTCCACAGCACCAGCTAACAAGACTTCTAGGCTAGATACCTGCAACAACTTGAGATACACACATAGTATAGAAAAAACAATAACTACATTTCTATTAGTTATATATTAGCACTTGATATATCATAAACCTTACTAAAAACAATAAAAAAATATTAGGTCAATATATATTTAGAAACAAAACTATGTTTGTAAACCAGAGTTCCCAGGTACATTGGTACATTCCTACATTGGCACTTTATTACAGACAAATACGGCAAAATATAAGCTGCAGCTGAAGATATAGAAAAATTATTTTCACACATCAGCAGAACGAGAAAGAAAAAAACATGTAAAAATGAGTTTATATTAGTTTATCAAGCTATGCTCCCAAACAAGCTGTAGTCGTGTTATGAATATTCTGTTGTATTAATTCAGGCTGCTAATTTGCAACCATTAGTATTAGCGTTAGCGGCTAATCAAGTTGCGTATTATATAAATCAAAAACTTAAATTAAACATGAATCTGCCAGTTAGACGTACCTTGCGCCAGTCAAAGTGTAACCACTTGAACAGCCTCCCATTCGACTTCAGAGTCAGATTTTGGATCAAACATATGGTTAAACTCCACTACGAGGACGAGGGAGCCAGTTTCGCTGTTGGATTCAGTGACCGTGACGTTTGATTCCCGCGGCGGATCACGGCTATGGTCTTCCTCAAAGGGGTGTGGCGATCAGTTGAGCTTCCGACACACTCCGAAAATAGAGCGTTGTGGACGAGAGCTTAAAACACACATTTTCAGACGAGTCGTGTGGGCAATCTACAGCACTTTTTGGCATGAAAAGTTACAGACACCTTACTGAGACATCAAGGTCCAATTCTTTAGCAATGTGGAGCACGAAAAAAGCGTGTGCATGGACCTTTAACTTCCACCTCTCGTACAGTCCAAGCTCTAAGAACCCACAAGCCCTCGCACCAGTGTCCAGCCGAATTCCTTTGTTTTCTGCACCGTCTATAATGTCCATATTATCATCCATATTGTTCATGGTCACACGCCGCTCTAGACTTCGTATTTGGGTTATCCAAATTGGCAAGGCAATACGGTGGTTATGACAGTCGTTGATCTCTTCTCCCACTTAACTCATTTCATTTCTACCTAAGATACCCACGGCTAAGCAGCTAGCGCAGGCCATGTTACTGTCACGACTCTGGACTCATTTCCTGTTTTACTGTGAAAGCACTTCTGGTTTTTGTTCTTACCATGTTAGTTCTCGCCTTACGTACGGTTCTTGTTTAACACACCTGTTTATCATCAGTCATCACTCACCTGTATTTAAACGCCAGTAGCCACCACATCCAGTTGCCAGATTGTTGCATGTTTTCACCTCGAAGCGTTACCTTACGTTGCTATTCTTAGTTCCTGATCTTGTGTTCTGTCCTGACCTTGCCTGTTTTTTGACCTGAGCCTACACCCAGTCTGTACCGTCACCGTGAGTTTTACCATGTATGACTTTGCTTGAACTGGATTTGTCAAAGTAACATTAAAGCCTGTTTACACTATCAATCTTGTCTGGAGCTGTGCATGTGGGTCCGCCATCTTCGAGCCACTGACAGAACAATCTGACCAGAAATGGACCCAGCCAGCATCAAGACCCTCCGCGCTGTGCTCCTCGCCCAGGTAAACGGCTCAGCGAGCAGGAGGAAAAGACAAATGATTCGCTCCGGAGACTAGCGAAGTGTGCCCTCCGTCAAGAGAATGCTGTAGCGGGCTTGGTTGAAGTCGTTAACCGATTGTGGAACAGCAACCAGGAGCATCACGGAGAGGAAAAGATGGGGGAGCAACGCAGATCCCGGAACGAAAGCTTCCCGAGAGGACAGGGCAACTCAGGAGGCACGGCCACTCGGGAGCGGCCCAGAGCTGTCAACCATGCCGCGTCCCGAGCCTCGGGAGACGTTCAGCCGACAGAGGAGCCCATGCAGTTAGGTCACGCTCGCCTTCCAGACTCGAAGAAACAGAGAGGACGCTCCCATGGATTATGGGAGTCAGTCCGGTCATTATTCGGCAGGTTGCCCGCTAAAAGATCAGGCTCAACCGTTAGCACAGAGAATAGTGGTGAGCTGAATCATGTTTTGCAGTGCCTCCGCCCGCTCCTTACCCACCGTCACATTGTCGTCCAAGGTCCGTTCAGTCCAGCAGGCGGTGCTCATAGACTTAGGCGCAGATACGAGTATAATGGATGCGGGCCTGGTGGAGAGAATCGGTATCACCACCTCACCGCGTCGCCAGTGGAGACTGTGGCATTAGATGGTCGTCAGCTCTGGAGAGTGACTCACCACACGGAGACTCTCATTCAGAACAAATTACTTTCTTGGTGGTGGAATCCTGTTACCATCCGGTGGTGTTGGGACACACCTGGCTACGACGGCACAATCCACAACTGAAAGGGTGACTGTGCTAATACCTGTTTTCAGACTACAGCTGAACCGGAGTCCCCTACGGCTGTGGTTCCAGACGACCCCGAACATGAGAAAGCAGACCTGACAGGGGTTTCGGACTGCTACCATGATCTTCACGCCATGTTTAGTAAGTCAAGAGCCATGTCGCTTCCCCCCCACCAAAACCATGACTGTGCTATTAACCTTAGACCAGGTTTGACTCCACTGAAGGGAAGACTCTACCAACTGTCTACCAAGGAGCGGCAGGCCATGAGGGGGTACATGGATTCAGCCTTGGTTTCCGGTCTCATTGGACTTTCATCCTCCCCGGCTGAAGCTGTATTCTTTTTTGTCGGCAAGAAGGATGGCTCTCTACGGCCTTGCATTGACTACCGAGGCCTCAATGACATCACCATACGGGACTCCTACCCTCTCCCCTTGCTGTCGTCCACGTTCGAGTTGTTATCTGGGGCCAAGTGGCTCACCAAGCTGGATCTCCGCAACGCATATCATTTAGTGCGGATACGTGAGAGAGATAAGTGGAAGACGGCCTTCAACACATCCAATGGGCATTACGAATATCTAGTTATGCATTTTGGCCTTACCAACGCGCCGGCAGTCTTCCAGTCCTTCGTTTATGAGGTCCTTGGTCCCATGATCAATACCTTTGTATTTGTATATCTCGATGATATTCTGATCTTCTCTCGCACAGAAGAGGAACACCGTCCACACGTGCGGCACGTCCTGAAATATGCAGATATGTGCAGCGATTCCTGGGTTTTGTTAACTTTTACCATAGCTTTATCCGCAGGTTCAGCAGCATAGCTGCACCACCTTATACTCTAACATCTCTCAAGGCTCTGTTTCAGTGGTCGCCAGAAGCAGATGCAGCGTTCCAGCGCCTCAAGAGGAGTTTTGTCTCTGTCCCAGTGCTGCGCATGCCAGATCCTGCTGGCCAGTTTGTGGTTGAAGTGGATGCGTCTAATTCCGAAGTGGGTGGGGTGCTTTCGCAGAGAGACCCAGTTAAAGGTAGGCTGCATCCATGTGCCTTTATGTCCCGTAAGTTATCCCCAGCCGAGAGGAATTACGAAATTGGCAATCGCGAGTTACTGGCGGCGAAGGCCGCACTGGAACAATGGCGACTTTGGTTGGAGGGGGCAGAGCAACCATTCCTGGTCTACACCAACCACAAAACCCTTGAATACGGTAAGAGGTTAAACTCTCATCAGGCTCGCTGGGCGCTGTTTTTTAGCCGTTTCAACTTCCATGTCTCTTACCGCCCAGGCTCCAAGAATACCAAAACTGATGCTCTTTCTCAACTTCACGACTCCCAGGAGGGTTCAGCGGAACCAGAGAACATCCTGGTGGCTGGATGTCTTGTGGGCGCAGTTTCCTGGCTGGTGGAACAACATGTAACCGTCTGTTTGTGCCTCCAGATCTCCGAGGGGAGGTATTACACTGAGCCTCGGCGGTGAGTTGTCATCCAGGAGCACCTCGAACCATGTTCAGAGTAGGCAGGTGCTTCTGGTGACCTTCGATGAAAGAGGACATGCGGGAGTATGTTGCGGGATGTCCCACCTGCTCCATGCAATCCTCTCACCAATGTCCAGCGGGTCTCCCGCGTCCCCTACCAGTGCCGCATGGACCATGGTCACAAGTGGCCTTGGACTTTGTGACCGGCATCCTCTCTCCCACGGTAACACAGTATTCATGACTGTAGGAGACCAATTCTCTAAACTGACCCATTTCATCCCTTTGCCCAAGCTCCCATCCGCGAAACAGACTGCCCAGGCTACGGGTGGGGAGGAGGTGGGGTTGCGCCTTCTCGCCTCCAAGAACTCGGGGACCTAGTCCTGAAAGCTTGTGTGGGTGGAGTTCACGTGCTTAAATCAACTAACATGTAAGGTGGGGTGGACCCTCATTGACGTAGGCAAGGAGAGCCTGACAGATACTGGGTTAATAACTGCGGAGATGGTAAGTGGCCCAATGAATCTTTGCGCTAACTTACATGACTGGACCCTCAGGGGAAGGTCCTTGGAAGACAACCACACCTGGTCTCACTCATCATAGGTCGGATCCATGATTGCAGTACAACCAGTGCCTGGGTGGTTACTGAACAAAGCGGTGTGCACTGTTATGGGAAAAATTGTCTCTTCCTTATTTCTATGCATTTCTATGCAGTTATTATACGAGTTATGACTTATGTTCTGCAATTAATATCTTATGTTTTGTCTTACTGTATGCATTTGACATTTCACCTAGATTGTTCAATGGTTGTCTCTGCCTGATAGACTCTCAACTCTAGCTCCCAAACCCAAGGTCGGGGAGTTGTGTCTCTGTCTGTTGAGACTTGGTGCTCCTTTCTCACAGATAGTTGGACGTCAGCGATGCAGGTGTGAGAAAGTAAAAATCTTCACACACACTGCGACAGGGAGAAGATGGTGCGTGTAATTTGATTGGGTTAGAAAGACATTCCACCCTAGTTGGACAGAGAAGCTAAAAGGCAGAAGCAACTTTAGGATCGTGGGCTCTTTGCATCACACCTTCGTGGTGTGTGCACTGATCTCCCCAGCTGGTTTTTGGTTTGTTGATGTGCACGATCAACATCCATGCTTTTTATTTGCTTTCCCCATTATTTTTATTTTCTTTATTATTTCAATAAATCGCACAAAAAGGACAACTCTCTCTCATCTACTTCTTTATGGAAAATTTCCACCACAGAAATTGGCGTTGTCGGCAGGATCCCGCGGCAGGTCGTCTGGACGGTGTGACCAGGGACGATAGTCCTGAGGACTAGGGTCGCTCAGCCTCCAACCTCTACAGACATTCAGAGCTGGGAGGACTGCTCACCCGTCTGGATCGCCTCTGACGAGATCCACGAACTCAGATTCAAACTCAAATCCTAATTTGGCTCGCTCGGTGAGAGAGATTCCTTTTAATTTGGGAAAAAACAAAAAGAAAATATAACTAGGAAAAGAGATAATATTTCTAAAACGACTATGTGGCTGAAAACATCTAAAATATAATAATTAGGACCAAACAATTTTTTTTAATTAAAAAAAACTTAATATTCGGGTAAAATTAATTAGGTCAAAGTGTGCCCTGGTGGTCGAGACGGTGGTTGCTAAGGGTTGGCTCGTGGGACCGAGCTTTTCTGTACTGAGGATACAGACTGTTTTCTGATCTGTGCGTGTCCAAAGTGGGGACTGAGTATAAAAGACGGCTTCTGAAAGAGGGCGCGTTTGCAGAGTGAAGTATTTTCAAGAGACGAGGGCCCGGGCCTAGAGGGGCCTACGTTGAGGAGTACTTCGTGAACTCTGTCGCCAGATCGGGTTGGTTCCCTTTTACGGAGACGTCCGATAAAAAGGCATTTTGAAGGTTCCGGCCGGAACACATAAAAATCTAAGGCAGAAAACCGCCGGGACTCTGAAAGATGGGTTCGGGGCGATCTAAGTCTCCACCACCAGACTGCAGCATTACAAAAGTAAAAGTAATTAAAAGTAAAAAGTAAATATGGTTATTAGTGCGTTTCATGTTTCCATGAGTGGGAAACTGGTTATGGGTTCAAAAGGAGAATCGCTTAGTGTAAAAGGACATACGCACCTTAAAAGAAAAGTTAGATACAAAAGATGAGATTTGAAAAAGCAAAACTATCAAAACGAAACCCCTAAAAGAAACAAAAGAGAGATGAGAGTAACAGAGAAAAAAAAAAAAAAAAGGAGATAACAACTCTGGGGAAGAATTGTTTGCACTCGCCACACACACACACATATCATGTCAAGAGCAAATGCTCCCATTCTTTCTGCTCTCTATTCTAATGCAGAACTGAGCGCGATGAGGGTAAATCCGGATCTGGACTCCTTTCCCACCATCAGCAGAAGAACCGAAGGAGAAGAAGCGTCTGACCAACAGCCAGAACAGGGTGGAAGCTCTGACACCACAGCAGCTGGAGGACACAGACCACAGCATGGACGCCTCACTGACCCCACAACGTCTGCAGCCATCACGTTCTGGGCTCATCAGATAAACCAGCTACTACAAGCGTGTGTGTCTGACACAGACACCTGCTTATGACAATCAGCAAAGGAAAACAAGCACAGAGCAACAGCAGAGAAGACGTGCTCTGACACAGACACTGGTTGAAACAACAGGAGAGGCTTCAGACGTGATCGGCCCAAAAGAGCTGCAACCGAGGATCCAGGAAAGGTCTGTCATCGAGGAACAACTGTCCCATTGAAATGCTTCACCCGCTGGCGCTCACATCAGACTGATGGTTGGGGAAGGAGGAAGGTGACGGTTCCTTTTCACGTGACGTACAAGACGGTACCGCAAACACACACACACATTCATACACGCAATGAAGAAACACGCTTACAGCTGATACACGCTCAAATTCATGTTCATGCTTATCTGCTTGCAATGAAGAATCGCTTTTTGCTCAAAAAAAAAATCCCACAGAGTGATTTTAAAAATATGACAAACAGCTAAATGACAACTGCTGCATGACTTTGCAGTCTGATGGGTTTAAACTATTTCAATTTACAACAAATTCAGTAATAAAATCCTCCATGTTTCTAAAAATACTTGTGCACAATATAGGTTTGTCTGGCCAGACTGTAGAAAAACAAAACAGACTGTAGAAAAAACAAAAAACAGACTATAGGAAAACGAAACAGACTATTAATGACTATTAAAGGGAAGACGACTATTAGAGAGAAGTAATAATAATTACTGTACGTACCAGATTATTAAAGAAAAACTTATTCTTTCACTGTCATGTGCAACATCTGACAGCAAGACACCGTAACATTCATTTTTGCTTTCAAACTTATGCCCAGTTTAAATTTTTAGGAAGAGATCTCATGTGTAGTTTAGGTATTTGATTGATTTCCACTCCAGACGGAGTGCAGGTTACGTCTACAGACATTCTAAATAATCCCTCTTTTGTTGGTGTTAACTTCAGCTCAGCTGTGCTCTTATCATTGGCTGCTGAGAGGGGGCTGTAACTGAGGCCCTCACACAGGCTGCATCACAGCTTGTTTATGATTTCACACACACACACTGACAAACTGGCCTCAACTTCCCTCTTTTGGGATGAACACAGGTCTGCGCTTGCGATTTCTTTTACTAACGAACAAAAAGATTTTTGATGTTTATTCTACAGCTCCACACGTCCCTCTGTGAAAACATGATGGAGACAGATGCAGGACGTGGGTCCTTTCGTGAACAGATGTCAACGGGGTGGAGACTGGTGAACGACTTCTGACCCCATGTGACGTATTTACCTACTTTGCATACTTTAGAAAACTTTTTTTTATTCTGCCGTCATGTGCAGCAAACAGTAAACTGGGTACCTCCACATTCTAATGACACACATTACACGCTTTTGTTTTTATTTTCATTTTTCAGAGGACGCTCTGACCCAACACTCAGCCTTACAGGAAGCCCTGCTTCCCTGTGGCTCACACACAGACATGATGTAGGTTTGATCAGAGGATGTGAACCAGTGGTCATCACACCTAAATCTGACCACAAACCATGTAAACAACAACACCCTCTTGAAAGAAGCCAAAGATGGCGTTACTGCAGACACCGCTAAGATACTGAAACATTGGATGCTACAGGCCACAAAGAGAGCCTGTCTAAATTACACTTTGTTCAGACAAAGGTTATTTTCTGGGTCATTGTAATTACAGCTGATGGCAAATCCATCTCACCCAACAGAGTTAAAGCAATTTGAAACCTGCCTAAACCGTGCACGTAAAAACAGCTGATGTTTTTTCTAGGTCTTTGTTCTTATTGTAGGACCTTCAGTCCTAACTTTACTGTCTTTGAGGCCCCATTCAGGGTTCTGATGCAGACGTCTTCATCGTCCACTTCTTGTCTCACGTGGACGTCTGAGGCTGAACAACGTTCACTGACCTCATGCTTGCTCTTCAGGCTCCTACTTTGGGTCTTCCTGATCTGACCCTATGCGACCTTTCACTCAAACAGTGGATGAGAGATCAGGTTGTACGACTTCTGTTCTTTGTCCTCATACTGTGTCTTTGATTCTTTTGGAAAACATCACATCTTTCTACAGCCCGATGGCTTAGATGCAACACCACCTTACTCAACATGCTGAACGTTACTATCAAGAGTCCGTCTTGAAGTCTGGCTTTGCTAAGACACCACTCTGCTCAGGCTGCAGAGTTGATTGCGTTGACTGAAGCTAGTAAACTAGCAGAAGGAGAGTCTGTTACCATCTACACGGACTCCACAGACGCTCTGTGGAAGCATAGGAAGCTTTTTGAAGTCTAATTGCAAACCTATCTCACATCATGATTAGGTTCTGCTTTGCTGGACGCTGTCCTGCTGCCTACAGCTAATGCTGTTTTTACATCATCAGTGACGACTTTGTTTCTGCCGACATGCAGCTGCAGACGCTGCTGCGAAGGACGACAACCCCTCCCTCTCCTGATCCTCGTTTCCTCTCCTCATCCTTGTTCCCTCTCTCCAACTCTCTCTATCCTTTCCTTCCTTCTTCTCTTTCCTCTCTCCCTGTGCTTTAAACATTTTCTACCTCGCAGGAACGCAGACTCTGGCTGACGAATGGTTCCACCTGTAGCCATGGAGTCTGGTTTGGGCCTGATGACACGCCGTGCCGCCCAAACACCTTTTCCCCATAATTCAGATTTCCCAACAGGTGAAAGCAGGCGACAGGACCATTACACCATCCAACCAGGGCACTGGGTGATCGTTAAGGAGTTCAGGAGGAAGCACTGGGACTCCAAACGGTGGCGAAGCCCCTTCCAGGTCCTTCTGACGACCCACACGGCTGTGAAGATCGCAGAAAGAGCGACTTGGATCCACTCCAGCCACTGCAGGAAGGTCCCGGATCCGACAGACGACCCTCCATCTCCATCTACACCACACGAGAAAACCACCACTGACGAAAAGAACTGAGAAGGTCGACCCTCGCTGTGCTCACACACGCACTGAGGCGAGGCTGCGTTGACCGTTCAGCTAAAGGTGTGAGCCAAGCGCCGCCTGAAGCTGCGCCGGTGAATCACACTATCAGACCATATATCTACACACACGCTCCTGAGAAAACACACACACGAGCAGCCTTGAGTTGCCGACGCTGGACGACGTGTAGACTCTTCACATCACGAGAGTGACAGTGACTCAGACGACATTGGGAGGAAACCTGGCGGTGATAACGAATCCCAAGTGTCTCTGTGATCAGCTGATCACAACCTGAAGAACCCCAACGAACAATCAATACTTCAACACACAGGTTGGAAACAATCTAACGCTACTGTTCAACAGGACGAAGCAGATTGTTACGAGACGTCAATTGTAACCTCGTTGCGTTAGACATTTTATGTTACTCTGATTATTGCCTTGATCATATGATGTTTCTATGTAACTTTACACACTACTTTTGAATGAGAAAATTTCACATAATTCACAACACTGAGTTTAAATATCCTAAAGTTGACTTGGTGTTTAATTTGCTCACAATCACTTTATTCACTGCTACAATTAGTTTTATCCTTCATCTACAGATGAAAGACAACACAAGCGGAAAAACGCATCATCATTCTGGTTAAATCCCTGAATCTCCTATTCGCTCTAGGCCCAAATGTACAATTAAAGATCCGAAAGCATGAAATCTATCTGAAGATTATATGATACAGAACCCCACCGGAAACCTATGGCTATCATACATTAATTGTCTTTATTACATTACAATTGAATGGCCGTAGACACGTTGTTAGCAGAGAAAAAAGGCGGTTGTGTTATGTTTGGAGACGCATATTGTACTTACATCCTGAATAACACGGATTCTAATGGTATTGTGGCGAAGGCGCTCCACGACCTTCAGAATCCTCAGCTAACTCTGGTATAGGTTCTTTCCCTTGGAAATTGGCTAGACGAAATGTCTGGAAAATGGAAATCTGTCCTCATGTCCACAGCTGTTTCCTTTATATTGAGATGGCTGTGTTCTCTTGTTTGGTTTTGCGTTATCCCACTGGTTAAAGGTCTCATCATGCGTGCGACCTGCAGCACACTCTCGTATCAAATGACACAAGAACTATGTTCAAAAACCCCAACTCTAATTCACGTATGACTTTGACGATGGTCTTAGGGCTATCTGATCACAAAATATATCTGATACAACTATGATTATGAAGCTTATTTCTTCACATGCCATACAGAAGTTATTCTTGTATAACTACCCCCAAAAACAGCTTCCCAACCTTTTGTCCCTAAGTTACTTGCATTTTATGTGAAGGTGTATTTTGAATCTTGATGAGTTATACCCGTATTGTTTCATTTGCAAGGATCTTTTATTATTACAGAATGTGATGTTGACAATTTTAGTTATCCTTTATGGTTTGATTATGTGTAATCAAAAGGGGGGAGTGTTTATGGAAAAATTGTCTCTTCCTTATTTCTATGCATTTCTATGCAGTTATTATAACGAGTTATGACTTATTTCTGCAATTAATATCTTATGTTTGTCTTACTGTATGCATTTGACATTTCACCTAGATTGTTCAATGGTTGTCTCTGCCTGATAGACTCTCAACTCTAGCTCCCAAACCCAAGGTCGGGGAGTTGTGTCTCTGTCTGTTGAGACTTGGTGCTCCTTTCTCACAGATAGTTGGACGTCAGCGATGCAGGTGTGAGAAAGTAAAAATCTTCACACACACTGCGACAGGGAGAAGATGGTGCGTGTAATTTGATTGGGTTAGAAAGACATTCCACCCTAGTTGGACAGAGAAGCTAAAAGGGCAGAAGCAACTTTAGGATCGTGGGCTCTTTGCATCACACCTTCGTGGTGTGTGCACTGATCTCCCAGCTGGTTTTTGGTTTGTTGATGTGCACGATCAACATCCATGCTTTTTATTTGCTTTCCCCATTATTTTTATTTTCTTTATTATTTCAATAAATCGCACAAAAAGGACAACTCTCTCTCATCTACTTCTTTATGGAAAATTTCCACCACAGCACCCAATGTATAACGTCGCTCCGAAGATCTGGGGGAACAAACAGGCGGTTAGGCGGGCAAGCGGGAGATGTCGGCAATGGGCTAGGTCACCGCTCCCACCACACAGCTCTGTTGCTCATGTCCCGTATCATGGAGGCGGGACAGGATGTCCGGCTTGGTGTTTCTAGACCCAGGACGATGACAGGTGAAAGTTAAAGCGGGCAAAAAACAGAGACCAACGGGCCTGCTGAGAGTTTAGCCGTTTGGCTGTCCTAAGATACTCAAGGTCAGTATACACCAAAAACAGTTGCTCTGCACCCTCCAGCCAATGTCTCCACTTCTCTAACGCGATCTTAACGGCCAGCAGCTCCCGATCTCCGATGTCATAGTTCCTCTCAGCGGGGATAACTTCACGGCGAGATCTGTTCAACAGGATTTGCTCCAGGTCGACTGGATGGTGTGACCCGGGCCGATAGTCCTCAGCCTTCAAACCTCAACAAACATTCAGAGCTGGGAGGACTGCTCACCCACCTGGATCGTCTCTGACGAGATCCAACAAACTGAAATTCAAACTCAAATATTAACTTGGCTCGGCCCGGTGAGAGAGATTTCTTCCTGTGGTGATTGATTTGATTTGGGAAAAAAAAGAATTTGGAACTTTTATATTTAATTTGGCTTAAACATTTCAATTGGTTGGAAAATAAATCTTCTATTTGGTTGAAACACTAAATTTAATTAAGAAAATTGATTAGATAAAAAATAATAAAATCAATTAGGTCAAAGTCTCTCTCTGGGTAGTGAGATGATGGTTTCTAAGGGTTGGCTTGTGGAACCGAGCTTTCGTCTGTACTCATGTCATGCTCTTTATCCTAATGCAGACCTGAGCGCGATCAGGGTAAATCTGGATCTGGACCCCTTTCAGCAGAAGTACCGCAAACAAGCGCGCACGCGCACGCGCACACACACACACACACACACACACACACACACACACACACACACACACACACACACACACACGCAATGAAGGAACACGCTTACAGCAACAACAAACACCCTCTCACTTCACACCACACTGAGACACTCCCTCAACCCTTATCCTTCTCCAGCACCCAGGTGAGAAGTGAGCTCAGGAAGATCAAGGCCAGGAAAGCAGCTGGACCAGACGGCATCAGCTCCAGACTCCTAAAGTCCTGCGCAGGCGAACTGTGTGGAGTTATGGAGCATGTCTTCAACCTGAGCCTCAAGCTGAGGGTGGTACCACAGCTCTGGAAGACCTCCTGCGTGGTACCAGTGCCCAAGACACCGCACGCCAAAGACCCCAGCAGCTTCAGACCAGTGACTCTGACATCACACCTGATGAAGACACTGGAGAGACTGGTCCTGGGTCACCTCCGCTCTGCAGTGGGAACCTACCTGGACCCGCTGCAGTTCGCCTACCGACACGGCATAGGAGTAGACGACGCCGTCATCTTCCTCCTACATCGAGCTCTTTCCCACCTAGAGAAGCCCGGCAGCACTGTGAGGATCATGTTCTTTGACTTCTCCAGTGCCTTCAACACCATCCAGCCGGTGCTTCTGAAAGACAAACTGGAGGAGGCTGGTGTGGACCTCCATCTGACAGAGTGGATTATGGACTATCTCACAAACAGGCCTCAGTTTGTGAGAGCCAGGGACTGTGTGTCTGACACTCTGACCTGCAGTGTGGGGGCCCCACAGGGGACTGTACTGGCCTCTTCCTCTTCATCCTCTATATGTCAGACTTCAGACACAACACAGACAGCTGTGTTCTGCAGAGGTTCTCTAACGACTCTGTGATCGTCGGACTGATCACCGATGATGACGATGCAGAGTACAGAGGACTCACTCAGAACTTTGTGGACTGGTGCCAGCGGAACCACCTCCTGATCAATGCAGGGAAAACGAAGGAGATGGTGGTGGATTTCCGCAGACAGCAGCCTGCTGTCATCCCACCGATGCACATCCAGGGAAGGGACATTGAGAGAGTGGACTCTTACAAGTACCTGGGTGTGCATTTGAACAATAAACTGGACTGGACTCATAACACGGATGCACTGTACAGGAAGGGTCAGAGCAGACTCTACCTGCTGAGGAGACTGCGGTCTTTTGGGGTGAGGGGGCCACTCCTGAAGACCTTCTATGACTCTGTGGTGGCATCAGCCATCCTGTACGGTGTGGTCTGCTGGGGCAGCAGCATCGCAGTGAGGGACAGGAAGGAACTGGACAGGATCATCAAGAAGTCCAACTCTGTCCTGGGCTGCACTCTGGACACGGTGCAGGAGGTGGGTGAGAGAAGGGTCCTGGCTAAACTGACATCCATCATGGACCAGGACTCTCACCCACTGGACGACTCACTGTCTGCTCTGGAGAGCAGCTTCAGTAGCAGACTGATTCACCCTCGCTGTGTGAAGGAGAAATATCGTAGATCCTTCCTACCTGCTGCTGTCAGACTGTACAATCAGAACTGTTGACCATGTCCCACTACAGTCACTCACCCACTGCATCAGTGGTTTATACAGCAACCTGCTCTGCACAATATTTGTGTAAATCTGTGAACAATCATGTATATTGTTACCGGTACAAATCTTATACCCATTACTGTGCAATAACCCTGCAATGACCTCATACTCACTCTAACTGTACTGTACTGCTTTGTACTGTGTCAACACAAACTGTACCTGTATTCTCGCTCATCTGTACTGCTGTTGTGAGAAGTAATTTCCCCACTGCGGGACTATTAAAGGTTTTCCCATTGGTATTCTTATTCTTTATACACACTCAGTTCATCCAAATTCATGCTTATCTGCTGGCAATAAACAATTGCTCCCTCATGTGACGTACTTACCTACTTTGCATGCTTATAGAAAACTTTTTTTAATCTGCCTCTCATGCGCAGCGAACAGTGAACTTCATCACATATCACACATCAGCATTCTAATGACACACTGTAATGTTTTTGTTTTTTCTTGATATTTTTTCAGAGGACGCTCTAACGCAACACTCAGCCTTACAGGAAGCCCCTCACACACAGATATGATGAAGGTTTGATCAGAGGATGTGAACCATCCATCCATCCATCCATTTTCTAAACCGCTTACTCCCCTAATGTGGGGTCACGGGGGTGCTGGAGCCTAACCCAGCTGGCTATGGGCGAGAGGCAGGGTACATCCTGGACGGGTCGCCAGTGGATGTGAACCAGTGGTCATCAAATTACAGTTTACTCAGGGTTCTGATGCAGACGTCTTTGTCGTCCACTTCTCTCACATGGACGTCTGAGGTTGAACAAGCGTTCACTGACCTCAAGCTGAATTTTTAGTCTGCTTCTACTTTGAGTCTTCCTGATCTGACCCTACGCAACCTTTCAGACGGTGGATTAAAGATTAGGTTGTACGACTTCTGTTCTTTTGTCCTGTAGCCTATTTTCCTGCCAAGCTTCAACCAGTTGCTGCTGAACGTCTGTCACTGTCTATGAGCTGTGGCTACTCTGATGTCACCTTGCTGGTGTGGTGGAAATTTTCCATAAAGAAGCAGATGAGAGAGTTGTCCTTTTGTGCGATTTATTGAAATAATAAAGAAAATAAAAATAATGGGGAAAGCAAATAAAAAGCATGGATGTTGATCGTGCACATCAACAAACCAAAAACCAGCTGGGGAGATCAGTGCACACACCACGAAGGTGTGATGCAAAGAGCCCACGATCCTCAAGTTGCTTCTGCCTTTTAGCTTCTCTGTCCGACTAGGGTGGAATGTCTTTCTAACCCAATCAAATTACATGCACCATCTCCTTCCTGTCGCAGTGTGTGTGAAGATATTTACATTCTCACACCTGCATCGCTGACGTCCAACTATCTGTGAGAAAGGAGCACCAAGTCTCAACAGACAGAGACACAACTCCCCGACCTTGGGTTTGGGAGCTAGAGTTGAGAGTCTATCAGGCAGAGACAACCATTGAACAATCTAGGTGAAATGTCAAATGCATACAGTAAGACAAAACATAAGATATTAATTGCAGAACATAAGTCATAACTCGTATAATAACTGCATAGAAATAAGGAAGAGACATAGAAATAAGGAAGAGACAATTTTTGCCATAACACTCCCCCCTTTTGATTACACATTAATCAACCACTAAGAAGAAAAATTGTCAACATCACATTCTGTAATAATAAAAGATCCTTGCAAATGAAACAATAAGGGTATTAACTCATCAAGATTCAAAATACACCTTCACATAAAATGGAAGTAACTAAGGGACAAAAGGTTGGGAGCTGTTTTGGTGGGTAGTTAAACAAGAATAACCTCTGTATGAGCATGTGAAGAAAATAAGTCCATAATCATATTTGTACCAGATTATATTTTGTGATCAGACAGCCTAAGACCATCGTCAAAGTCATTAAGTAAATTAGAGTTGGGGTTTTTGAACATAGTGCATTGTGTCATCTCATACGAGAGTGTTGCTGAGGTCGCACGCATGATGAGACCTTTAACCAGTGGGATAACGCAAAAACCAAACAAGAGAATCACAGCCATCTCAATGATAAAGGAAACAGCTGTGGACATGAGAACGGATTTCCATTTTCCAGACATTTCGTCTAGCCAATTCCAAGAGGAAGAATCTATACCAGAGTTAGCTGAGATTCTGAAGGCCGTGTAGCGCCTTCGCCACAATACCATTAGAATCAGTGTTATTCATGATGTAAGTACAACATGCCTCTCCAAACATAACACAAACGCCTCTTTTCTCTGCTAACAACGTGTCTACGGCCATTCAATTGTAATGTAATAAAGACAATTAATGTATGATAGCCATAGGTTTCCGGTGGGGTTCTGTTTCATATATTCTTAAGATAGATTTAATGCTTTCGGATCTTTAATTGTACATTTGCGTCTAGAGCGAATACGAGATTCAGGGATTTAACCAGAATGATGATGCGTTTTGTCTCATAACCTCTGTCATCTGTAGATGAAGGATAAAAACTAATTGTAGCAGTGACTAAAGTGATTGTGAGCAAATTAAACACCAAATCAACTTTAGGATATTTAAACTCAGTGTTGTGAATCATGTGAAATTTTCTCATTCAAAAGTAGTGTGTAAAGTTACATAGAAACATCATGTGATAAAGGCAATAATCAGAGTAACATAAAATGAAGTCTAACAAAGCATGGTTACAATTGATGTCTGTAACGATCTGCTTCTTCCTGTTGAACAGTAGCGTTAGATTGTTTCCAACCTGTTTGTTGAAGTATTGACAGTTCGTTGGGGTTCTTCAGGTTGTGATCAGCTGATCACAGAGACACTTGGGGTTCGTTATCACCGCCAGGTTTCCTCCCAATGTCGTCTGAGTCACTGTCACTCCCGTGGTGTGAAGAGTCTACACGTCGTCCAGCGTCGGCAACTCAAGGCTGCTCGTGTGTGTGTTTTCTCAGGAACGTGTGTGTAGATGTATGGTCTGATAGTGTGATTCACCGGCGCAGCTTCAGGCGGCGCTTGGCTCACACCTTTAGCTGAACGGTCAACGCAGCCTCGCCTCAGTGCGTGTGTGAGCACAGCGAGGGTCGTCCTTCTTAATTCTTTTCGTCAGTGGTGGTTTTCTCGTGTGGTGTAGATGGAGGGTCGTCTGTCGGATCCGGGACCTTCCTGGATGGAGTGGATCCAAGTCACTCTTTCTGTGATCTTCACAGCCGTGTGGGTCGTCAGAAGGACCTGGAAGGGGCCTCGCCATCGTTTGGAGTCCCAATGCTTCCTCCTGAACTCCTTAACGATCGCCAGTCCCCTGGTTGGATGGTGTAATGGTCCTGTCGCCTGTTTTTACCTGTTGGGAAATCTGAATTGTGGGGAAAAAGGTGTTTGGGCGGCACGGCTGCCATCAGGCCCAAACCAGACTCCATGGCTACAGGTGGAACCATCCGTCAGCCAGAGTCTGTGTTCCTGCGAGGTAGAAAATGTTTAAAGCACAGGGAGAGAGGAAGGAAAGGATAGAGAGAGTTGGAGAGAGGAAACAAGGATCAGGAGAGGAAACAAGGATCAGGTGAGGGAGGGGTTGTTGGGCAGCGACCTTCGCAGCAGCGTCTGCAGCTGCATGTCGGCAGAAACAAAGTATTTACTGATGTTGTGAGTGGGACAGTTACAAACAGCATTAGCTGTAGATAGCAGGACAGCGTCCAGCAAAGCAGAACCTAATCATGATGTGAGATAGGTTTGCAATTAGACTTCAAAAAAGCTTCCTATGCTTCCACAGAGAACCAAAGTGTCACAAGCATCTGTGGAGTCTGTAGATGGTAACAGTCTCTCCTTCTGCTAGTTTACCAGCTTCAGTCAACGCGATCAACTCTGCAGCCTGAGCAGAGTAGTGTCTTAGCAAAGAGCCAGACTTCAAGACGACCTCTTGATAATAATGTTCAGCATGTTGAGTAAGGTGGTGTTTCATTTAAGCCATCGAGCTGTGGAAAGATGTGATCTATTCCAAAAGAATCAAAGACACAGTATGAGGACAAAAGAACAGAAGTCGTACAACCTGATTTCTCATCCACTGTTTGAGTGAAGGTCACGTAGGGTCAGATCAGGAAGACCCAAAGTAGGAGCCTGAAGAGCAAGCATGAGTTCAGTGAACGTTGTTCAGCCTCAGACGTCCACGTGAGACAAGAAGTGGACGATGAAGACGTCTGCATCAGAACCCTGAGTGGGGCCTCAAAGACAGTAAAGTTAGGAACGAAAGTCCTACAATAAGAACAAAAACCTAGAAAAGATATCAGCTGTTTTTACGTGCACGGTTTAGGCAAGTTTCAAATTACTCTAACTCAGTTGGGTGAGATGGATTTGCCATCAGCTGTAATTACAATGACCCAGAAAATAACCTTTGTCTGAACAAACTGTAATTTAGACAGGCTCTCTTTGTGGCCTGTAGCATCCAATGATTCAGTAGCTTAGTGGTGTCTGCAGTAACGCCATCTATGGCTTCTTCCAGAGGGTGATGTTGTTTACATGGTCTGTGGTCAGATTTAGGTGTGATGACCACTGGTTCACATCCTCTGATCAAACCTACATCATGTCTGTGTGTGAGCCACAGGGAAGCAGGGCTTCCTGTAAGGCTGAGTGTTGGGTCAGAGCGTCCTCTGAAATGAAAATAAAAACAAAAGCGTGTAATGTGTGTCATTAGAATGTGGAGGTACCCAGTTCACTGTTTGCTGCACATGACAGGCAGAATAAAAAAAGTTTTCTAAAGTATGCAAAGTAGGTAAATATGTCACATGGGGTCAGAAGTCGTTCACCAGTCTCCACCCCGTTCACATCTGTTCACGAAAGGACCCACGTCCTGCATCTGTCTCCATCATGTTTTCACAGAGGGACGTGTGGAGCTGTAGAATAAACATCAAAAATCTTTTTGTTCGTTAGTAAAAGAAATCGCAAGCGCAGACCTGTGTTCATCCCAAAAGAGGGAAGTTGAGGTCAGTTTGTGTGTGTGTGTGAAATCATAAACAAGCTGTGATGCAGCCTGTGTGAGGGCCTCAGTTACAGCCCCCCCTCAGCAGCCAATGATAAGAGCACAGCTGAGCTGAAGTTAACACCAACAAAAGAAGGATTATTTAGAATGTCTGTAGATGTAACCTGCACTCCGTCTGGAGTGGAAATCAATCAAATATCTAAACTACATGAGATCTCTTCCTAAAAATTTAACTGGGCACAAGTTTGAAAGCAAAAATGAATGTTAAGGTGTCTTGCTGCAGATGTTGCACAAGACAGTGAAACAGTAAGTTTTCTATAATAGTCTGGTACGTACAGTAATTATTATTACTTCTCTCTAATAGTCGTCTTCCCTTTAATAGTCATTAATAGTCTGTTTCAGTCAGTCTCAGTCTTCCTATAGTCTGTTTTTTGGTTTTTTTCTACAGTCTGTTTTGTTTTTCTACAGTCTGTTTTGTTTTTCTACAGTCTGGTTTTGTTTTTCTATAGTCTGATTTTGTTTTTCTATAGTCTGGCCAGACAAACCTATATTGTGCACAAGTATTTTTAGAAACATGAAGGATTTTATTACTGAATTTGTTGCAAGTTAAAATAGTTTAAACCCATCAGACTGTAAAGTCATGCAGCAGTTGTCATTTAGCTGTTTGTCATAATTTGAAAATCACTCTGGGATTTTTTTTTTGAGCAAAAAGCGATTCTTCATTGCGAGCAGATAAGCATGAACATGAATTTGAGCGTGTATCAGCTGTAAGCGTGTTTCTTCATTGCGTGTATGAATGTGTGTGTTTTTGCGGTACCGTCTTGTACGTCACGTGAAAAGGAACCGTCACCTTCCTCCTTCCCCAACCATCAGTCTGATGTGAGCGCCAGTGGGTGAAGCCTTTCAATGGGACAGTTGTTCCTCGATGACAGACCTTTCCTGGATCCTCGGTTGCAGCTCTTTTGGGCCGATCACGTCTGAAGCCTCTCCTGTTGTTTCAACCAGTGTCCGTGTCGGAGCACGTCTTCTCACTCTGCTGTTGCTCTGTGCTTGTTTTCCTTTGCTGATTGTCATAAGCAGGTGTCTGTGTCAGACACACACGCTTGTAGTAGCTGGTTCATCTGATGAGCCCAGAACGTGATGGCTGCAGACGTTGAGAGTCGCTGAGGCGTCCATGCTGTGGTCTGTGTCCTCCAGCTGCTGTGGTGTCAGAGCTTCCACCCTGTTCTGGTTGTTGGTTGGCGCTTCTTCTCCTTCGGTTCTTCTGTTGATGGTGGGAAAGGAGTCCAGATCCGGATTTACCCTCATCGCGCTCAGTTCTGCATTAGGACAGAGAGCAGAAACAATGGGAGCATTTGATCTTGGCATGATATGTGTGTGTGTGGTGTATGTGTGTGTGGTGTATGTGTGTGTGGCAGAGTGCAAACAATTCTTCCCCAGAGTTGTTATCTCCTTTTTTCCTGTTACTCTCATCTCTCTTTTGTTTCTTTCAGGGCTTTAGTTTTGATAGTTTTGCTTTTTCAAGTATTTTCTTTTGTCTCTAATTTTTCTTTTAAGGTGCGTATGTCCTTTACACTAAGTGATTCTCTTTTTGAACCCATAACCAGTTTCCCACTCATGGAAACATAAAACGCACTAATAACCATATTTACTTTAATTACGTTTAGTTTTGTACGGTTTCTGTCTGGTGGTGAAGACTCAAATTGCCCCGAACCCGTCTTTCAGAGTCCGGCGGTTTCCTGCCTTAGATTTTTTTGTGTGTTCCGGCCGGAACCTTCCCAAAATGCCTTTTTATCGGACGTCTCCGTAAAAAGGGAACCAACCTGATCTGGCGACAGAGCCTTTCACGAAGTATTTCCTCAACGTTAGGCCCCTCTAGGCCCGGGTCCCTCGTATCTTGAAAATACTTCACTCTGCAAACGCGCTCCCTCTTTCAGAAGCCGTCTTTTATACTCAGTCCCCCACGTGTGGACCACGCACAGATCAAAAAAACATGTCTGTATCCTCAGTACAGACGGAAGCTCGGTTCCACGAGCCAACCCTTAGCAACCGACGTCTCACCACCCAGAGCAGACTTTCACCTAATTAAGAACATGTAATATTGGGATTTTTTTTCTCGATCTAATTAATTTTCCTAATCAAGTTTAGTGTTTCAACCAAATAGAAGATTTCTTTTCTTTTTCTTTTTTTTCAACCAATTGAAATGTTTCAGCTAAATTAAAAATAAAAGTTCCAATCTTTTTGTTTTTTCCCAAATCAAAAGGAATCTCTCTCGCCGAGCCAAATTAGGATTTGAGTTTGAATCTGAGTTCATGGATCTCGTCAGAGGCGATCCAACCGGGTGAGCAGTCCTCCCAGCTCTGAATGTCTGTAGAGGTTTGGAGGCTGAGCGACCCTAGTCCTCAGGACTATCGTCCCTGGTCACACCGTCCAGACGACCTGCCGCGGGATCCTGTTCGTAGACGCCAATTTCTGTGGTGGAAATTTTCCATAAAGAAGCAGATGAGAGAGTTGTCCTTTTGTGCGATTTATTGAAATAATAAAGAAAATAAAAATAATGGGGAAAGCAAATAAAAAGCATGGATGTTGATCGTGCACATCAACAAACCAAAAACCAGCTGGGGAGATCAGTGCACACACCACGAAGGTGTGATGCAAAGAGCCCACGATCCTCAAGTTGCTTCTGCCTTTTAGCTTCTCTGTCCGACTAGGGTGGAATGTCTTTCTAACCCAATCAAATTACATGCACCATCTCCTTCCTGTCGCAGTGTGTGTGAAGATATTTACATTCTCACACCTGCATCGCTGACGTCCAACTATCTGTGAGAAAGGAGCACCAAGTCTCAACAGACAGAGACACAACTCCCCGACCTTGGGTTTGGGAGCTAGAGTTGAGAGTCTATCAGGCAGAGACAACCATTGAACAATCTAGGTGAAATGTCAAATGCATACAGTAAGACAAAACATAAGATATTAATTGCAGAACATAAGTCATAACTCGTATAATAACTGCATAGAAATAAGGAAGAGACATAGAAATAAGGAAGAGACAATTTTTGCCATAACAGCTGGTTTCTCATACTGTGTCTTTGATCCTTTAGGAATAGGAAACATCACATTTTTCTACAGCCCGATGGCTTAGATGCAACCCTGCTTCGGGCCGATGTCAGGTTGGGTTTGCAGTCTGATCCTCTCATGCCGTCTTGAAGTCTAGCTCTTTGCTAAGACACTACTCTGCTCAGGCTGCAGAGTTGATCACACTGACTTAAGCTAGTAAACTAGCAGAAGGAAAGTCTGTTACCATCTATACAGACTCCACAGTAGTTTTGGTCTCACCCATGCTGGTGCTCTGTGGAAGCAAAGGAAGTTTTTGTCTGTCTGATAAGGTTGCTGCTTTGCTGGACATTGTTCTGCTACCTACAGCTAATGCTGTTTGTAACTGTTTGTAACTCACACCGTCAGTGATGACTTTGTTTCTGCCGACATGCAGCTGCAGATGCTGCTGCGAAAGTCGCTGCCCAACAACCCCCTCCCGCTTCTGATCCTCTTCCCTCTCCTGATTCTCTCTCCAACTCTCCCTACCCTCTAATTCCTCATCTCTCCCTGTGCTTTAAAAATTTTCTACCTCACAGGAACGCAGACTCTGGCAGACAAATGGTTCCACCTGTAGCCATGGAGTCTTGTTTGGGCCTGATGACAAGCCGTGTCGCCCAAACACTTTTTCCCCACAATTCAGATTTCCCAACAGGTGAAAACAGGCAACAGGACCACTACACCATCCAACCAGGGCACGGGCGATCG
Source organism: Betta splendens (assembly GCF_900634795.4). NCBI lineage: Eukaryota > Metazoa > Chordata > Actinopteri > Anabantiformes > Osphronemidae > Betta > Betta splendens. The sequence goes on from NC_040888.2 coordinate 13,247,601, forward strand.
TTAAGGAGTTCAGGAGGAAGCACTGGGACTCCAAACGGTGGCGAGGCCCCTTCCAGGTCCTTCTGACGACCCACACGCCTGTGAAGGTCGCAGAGAGAGCAACTTGGATCATAACAGGATGAAGCTGATTGTTACGAGACATCTATTGTATCCTTGTTGTGTTAGATTTTATTTTATGTTACCCTGATTATTACCTTAATCTTATGGTTGAGGTACATTTATGTCTCTATGTAATTTTACACTCTTTTTGAATGAGAAAATTTCACGACACTGAATTTAAGTATCATAAATTTGATTTGGTGTTTAATTTGCTCACAATCAATTTATTCGCTGCTTCAATTAGTTTTAATTCTTTGATGATAGAGGTTATAAGACAACACAAGCAGCAAAATGTGTCAACATTCTGATTATTCCCAGATTCTCCTATTCACCTACAGTAGACCCAAATGTACAATTAAAGATCTGAAAGCATGAAAACTATCTTAAGATTATATCAAACAGAACCCCACCGGAAACTTATGGCTAACATACATTAATTGTCTTTATTACAATTGATGGTGTTTCATTAATGTTACACATGAAGGCCACAGCAAAGGCTGGTGGTTGCACTGATCTCCCCAGCTGGTTTTTGGTTTGTTGATGTGCACGATTAACATCCATGTTTTTTATTTTTATTTGCTTTCCCCATTATATTTATTTTCCTTTATTTTTAAAATAAATTAACGCAAAAGACAACTCCATCATCTGCTTGTTTATTGAAAATTCAATAGATGGGGACCATAATGCTGGAAAGAGGCTTCACCGTGAGTTCTAGTTCTAACTTCAGGAATAATTAACAGAGTCCTACTAGTAGACCTTTCTACTAGAATAGGGGACAGGGTGCTCTGGTAAATAGCTACTGTAGGGCTAAACCCATTAAGAGCCTTGAAGACCAGTAAAAGAATCTTTAAAACTAGCATGATGTGTTCTCGCTTTCTGGTCCTTGTCGGTTCTCTGGCTGCTGAGTTTTCTAGTAGTTGTAACTAGGCAATGCTATTTTTGGGAAGAGCACAAAAAAAGAGCATTGCAGTAGTCAGTCCTACTGGTAATAAATGCACGCATAAGAATCTCTGTTGGCTCGAGAGAGATATGGCCAAACTCCGGTAATGTTTTTAAGGTGGTAGAATACATTTTTGCTTATGGTCCTGGTATATGGTTCAAAATTAAGATCAGGGTCAAAAATAAATAATAAATCAGGGTATTCCATACTCTACCTACTCTACTCTAGATTTGAACCAATTAAGAACAGTACCGGAGAGTGAAATCTGTCTAAAAGGCAGCAGTAAGATCCAATAAAAATAGAACAAAGAGTTTCTTCATTTCCAAGTTAATTCTAAGATCATTTAAAACCCTCACCAAAGCTATCTCAGTACTACAGCTCAAACATTGTTAAACGTTATTTAAAATCATAACGTTAGACAATTGGTTATAAACAGTCTTTTTTAAAATTTTACTTAAAACTGGCAGGTTAGACACCCGTTTGTACTTACTAGGCAGTGATGGATCTAAATTATTTTTCCTAAAAAGGGGCTTAACCACTACAGCTTTAAGTGCAGCAGAAAAACACCTGTCTGGAGAATAATTTACAATATTAACAAGATCGTTCCTAAAAGCTATAAATAGATATAAAAAACAGTGTGGCCATTGAGTCTAAAAAGCAAGTAGCTGGTGTTGTAAACTAAAATATAAAGTATTGTAATATCAAACAGATGTTTACAGGTGTAATAGTCAAGAGCACAGAGTCAAACCTCGTGCTCTAAGTTGTAGTATCGAGATTCTAGACCCTGAACTTTGTACTGTTGGCTGCCTCCCTCCTAAGTTCCAGTATGTTTTATATTAATTGCTAGAAGCACACTGCCCCTGAGTGAGTAGAATTTTTAGTAAAACCTACAGTACTAACAGGCTAGGGTTAATATTTTGTCTATATCCTATAGGAATAAGTAATCAATTATAAATTGTCTGTAAACACGTAACCAATGGAAAAACGTCTCAGACTTTGTCTCAGGCTAAGATGATCCATTCTTTGTTTGAGCTCATCTAGGTAATTATGTCTTTTTATCTCTAAGCCCATTTGTTTGGAGACTAGCATGTGAGTAGTTAATTATATTATAATTCACACAAACAATTTTTTAATGCAGTCTTTTTTTCACATGTTGAATAAAGCACTGTTGTAATGTAATGTCTGAACTAGACAGATGACTGACTGCATGCTGAAGATATCAGCAGCTCATTCACTCAGCTAAAATATCTATAAATTTTTATTCCCAGATGAACTTTAGAGACAGGTCGCCGAGTTTCTCCTGCAGCATTTTGTCGACTCTCTCACTTTGAGCAACAGTGAAGCTGTTCTTCCAGTCACCGATCTGACCTGTACAAACAAAGCAAATTTTCATCTGACATCTGTGTGCACTGTGACGTCCAAGTTTCCACAGAGGTACATGTTATTTGTTATCCTGAATATGTTAGTTTGTATTTTCCTTTGTATTCATTCATTTATTAAAGCACTGATTATCAGTTCTGTCTACGGGTTGTGCATTTGGAGATTATGTCATGTTACCCATCCATTTTCTTAACCGCTTACTCCCTAGTGCGGGGTCACGGGGTGCTGGAGCCTATCCCAGCTGGCTACGGGCGAGAGGCAGGGTACACCCTGGACAGGTCGCCAGTCCATCGCAGGGCAGGGCAACACATAGACAGACAACCATTCACTCACACACTCACACCTACGGGCAATGGAGAGAGGCCAATCAACCTAATGCACGTCTTTGGACTGTGGGAGGAAGCCGGAGAACCCGGAGAGAACCCACGCAAGCACGGGGAGAACGTGCAAACTCCACACAGAAAGGCGCCAGGGCCGCCTCCGCGAATCGAACCCAGAACCTTCTAGCTGTGAGGCGACAGTGCTACCCACCGCACCACCGTGCCACCCTATGTCATGTTACCTTTACGCATAAAGGTTCCAGAGAATATTTCTTTTGGTATAAACTCGTAGTTGGCTTTTGGATCTTTCTTCATGGTCTTGAAGGTGGATTTTTCGACCACTTGTTTAATGGCTTCTTCACTGAGGTTCTTCCCTAAGAAGCTGCAGATCTTAGTTACAGCTGCCTTAAGGTCCTGGAAGAGGAACAGAAAAACAGTCAATGAAGGAATTTGACAAATGATGGGAATGTTTGAACAAAAAAGTATGATCCTACCAGAATCATGTCCTCATAGGTCAAGAAGAGGATGTTGTACTGGTCTTTGTTTAAATGCCATTCTCTGATGTGGTCAAACCAGGATGATCCTGGAACTGTGTATTTGACAAATAGATCCCAGGGTTAGGGACAGTTTCAGACTATGATACTGCCAGATCCCACACTGTCAGTCATAGCCATCAAGATCAGCAGATTGAGGCTGAGGCTCAAATGACGGCTTAGAAGAGCCAACACCTGGACCAAGCACTCAGGAAAAGTGAATTACTTGTATAGGTAATTGTGTAATTTACTTTGCAATAAGCGCTATTTTTATTCTTATCCTGTTTATGCAGAATGTGGAAGATGGTGATCAATGCTTTTCCATTGGTGCCAGATCTGGAGTTTGAGCATCAGGACAAAACTGATCATGACAGATATGTCTGGACCCCAATGAACTTTTTTAAACAGATAAAGATTTTACGAAACTTATTTCAGCTTGCTCTAATGCTATGTCACTGTCTAGAAATGGGGACCTACTCAACACTTCAGTAGATGAGATTTACCATTTTACCCAAAACTCAGGATGTACTGTCTAAAACCTTGGGATTTCCTGCCGTCACAGATTCACCCGTGACAGATTCTTCAAACTGAGGCAATCTGTAAAAATGGTAATTTATGATGATGTGACAAACTCTGGAAGGGTAGGCCTTTTCTGGATTGGATTCTGCAAGGCTGCAGGTCTTAGACTAAACCTGAATGCGTATCAATTGAACAGATAATCCCTTTCACAGTAGCCTGTTCATGTAGGCAACGTCTGCTAATGAAGCCAAACCCTGTTGGCATAAAGAACTCTCTTTTGTGCCACAGCAGATGCCATTGTGCTGGACTTTGGTCTGTATCAAGGTAAAGATGCACTGCTTGATCGGGTGAAAGAAACAGAGGGTTGTAATGGAAAAACTGTGTCTTTCTTCTCCTATATGGTTATCATATAGTGTATGCCTTGTCATGTTCAGCTTGCATGCTCCTTATGTATGCAGTTCATCTCATTTTGTTTGTTATGGCTATCTCATCAGGTTCCAATAAGCCCAAATAGCCAAAAGAAATAAAAAATGCAGATCAATTTAGAGCTACATTTGTATGTTCAGTTGCAAATACATAAATGCAGCTGAGCACTAGGTGAGCAGTACTATAAAAGAAACTACTAACTAAGCTGGGTTATTTCTGTAACCACATTTTAGGGTAATTGTGCTGAGCCAAATTTTTGGGCTATTTGAAACACTGTAAATGGGAGTCCCTATCAGGGGCATTCAGCCCCCGATAACATAGCTCCCGAGGTCATTCGGCCACACAATCTTCTCCACCACGATAAGGTGGTGGTTCAAGGGGGAAATGTAAACCCTAAATAACAAATCAATCCATGCCTTAGAATTTGCAGTCAATTGGGGTAATAATTAACATACAGTACCAAGTGAAATATTGTAAGCCATTGTAACTATTGTAACTATGTGGACATCCGTATCATGCACAGTGGCTTGGTTGCCTCACCGTTGCCATTCAAATAATCCTCCAAAAACCCATCAAAGCTCTCAGGAGTCTTCATGTTTGAGTTTCCACAGCTGAAGTGGTAGTAGGAGATGATGTTGTCCTTAGGATTACGCATCACATAGATGACCTGGAACAAAACCAGTAGAGATTAGCCTCATACAGTGCAAAGACTCCTTTAGTCCTTTATTCTAAACAACATTTACTTCATTCTCTACTTAACATAGCTCATGTGTTTTAACGTGGACACTTACAACATGCAGAAATGTGTTCCTGAAAAAAGGACTGTAACAGTTAAACAACGACACACACACACTGTACAGTAAAGGCTGTATCTCCTAAGGAGGTTAAGGGTTGTTGTCTTTTTCAGGAACACACTTCTGCATGTTGTAAGTGTCCACAATAAAACACATGAGCTATAAGCTACGGTGTGGTCTGCTGGAACAGCAGCCTGAGAGAGAGAGGAAGAACTTGGAAAAGGTCACTGAGAAGTCCAGCTCTGTCCTGAGCGGCACTCTGGACTCACTGGGTTCTGGCAAACCTTACATCTATGCTGGATCATGAGTCTCACCCACTGCAGGACACACTGTCTGCCCTGGTGACAGACTGATTCCTTTTTCTATATTTCTGTATATATGTTCACTCTGCTAAACTGTACCACTGTTGCACCATGATAATTTCCCATGTTTTTCTAAAGGTAAAGGTTTTTCTATTCCATTCTATTTAATTCAGCCATCCATTTTCTACCACTTATTCCTATGCTGTGCTGGAGCCTATCCCCACTGTCTTTGGCGAGAGGCGGGATACACCCTGAACAGGTCCACAGTCCATCGCAGGGCAACACAGACAGGCATTTACACACACACTCACACCTACGGGCAATTTAGAGAGACCAATTAACCAAATGCATGTTTTTGGACTGTGGGAGGAACTCGGAGAACCCAGAGAGAACCCACGTTAACACAGGGAAAACATGCAAACTCCATACAGAAAGGCACCCGGGCCGCCCTGGGAATCGAACCCAGAACCTTCTCGCTGTGAGGCGACCTGCGAGGCACCACTGCGCCGCCTCAATTCAATTCAGTTTTATTTATATAGCGCCTAATCACAACAAGGATATCTCAAGGCACTTTACAAGGTAGGGTTTAAGACCTTACACAACAAAACCTAAAAAATCCCACAGGCAGCAAGCCTTTAATTACAATTTGACAGCAGCAGTGGAGAGGAAAAACTCCCTCTCTAACCACGAAGAAACCTCCAGCAGAACCAGGCTGGATGTGGGCGGCCAACTGCCTTAACCGGTCGGGGTGAGGGGACACAGAGAGAGAAAAAGAGAGAGAGAGAATTCTATTCAAAAACAATTTTAAATGGGCTTAATAGAAAAAAAGATTTAGGGGAAAAGGCTCTTGTTGTAGATGCAGCAGAGGTCAAATAAAATAGACCAGATGAGTCAAGAACATGCATGACTGAATCAATAACAACATCATATGACAGTGAAAGAACCGTGAACAGTGATACCGATTCAGGGCTGTGTTTTGTCTCAGTCATCAGTTTTATTTATGGCCTTTCCCTCAGCCAATTGTCAAATGTTAATATAATCTGGAAATCTCTGGTCTACAAGAGTAAACTTTAAAACAACTAATTAGTCAATGTGCATAATATAATATAAGTGCTTTACATTTAGTCACATTACAAATGTCAGAGGTTGTATATGTTTTTTGTAAATAAAAAATCTAGTCATTTATGTAACTAAATAGAAAATACAGTTATTCTTACAGTCCAAAAGACACGCTTTATTTAGCCCCTTAGGGAAATACAGACCTTTGCTTTCTGGTCTTTTACACCTGGAGGCATGAGCACTGGTGTCAGATGAGAAGCAAAGAGCCTTGGAGAAACGCGTAAAGAATAGTCTGCGTCGTGGATCTTATACTCCAACCACGGCATCTGCTCCGAGTTGTTTAAATATTCTGTCGGCCCTCCATCTAACTCGCAGATAGAAATGATGATCTGCTGAGCCCATATTGTGCCTGTGAAAAGAAAAGGTTGTATATATTATTCAGGGACGTGCAAAGGGGTGCGGGGTGGGCCTCGATCCACTGCCCGTTTGCCCTCACACTCCGATCTGCCTCTTTACTCCGGGTTTTATTTTCCCGTTTGAGCCCGAACAGCCGCTGTCTCTGCCAGTCAGTCCACGCGCTCCGCTCCGGTATTTCCCACTCACTCCCAAACACGAGCAGTCAGTCAGACAGTCACCGGAGCTTTTTTTTATATTTGAATAAAAAGTTCAGCAAAAGACGTATCTAATTAAATATTATATATTAAATATTATATTTGCAAGTCCTTTGTCTTTTATTTGTTTTGGGCCACTGCCCCTTAACAATGTCTGTGCTGGTTTTCACCAGAACAGAAACAACACATTTGAATATAATAATGTGTTAATAAGCTGTTTTACTGACCTGATTTTAGGTAAGTGACAAGGTATATGTCACTGTCTCGTACTTCAAAGCTCTGGAGTAAATCTATGGCCTTTGCAGTTGTTAAGTCCTTAATAAAGTTGTAATTTTTATACTTGAAAAGATGATTGTTGATCTGCTCCATGTCAGGTACAGGTCACAGCAAATATGAGACAAATGTTTGCAGGTGCAGGTCAGGAGCACGGAGTCAGTCCTCTGGTTTGAAGTTGCAGTATCTGTACTCTGAACTTTAAACCCCATATACTATGTATACTGTTGACTGCCTCCCACCTGAAGTCCAATATGTTACTTATTGATTGCTGGAAGTACAGCGCCTCTTTTAATATTCTTTTAAATAATTAATAATGTAATAATTTAATTTAATTCTAATTATTAGATTACTTTCTTTTTGTTGATTGGCAGGTGCTACCAGAAAGAATGAATTAGGTTAGTAACAAGCCTCAGTCTCTTTGAATATTGTCAACTCGTATTCAAAAATCTCTGTGATATGATAAAATTATATATGGGCTTAGAGTGTCTGCCATCTGATTTTTCTCACCCTTTGAGCCCGGGAACTAAGTGCACATTGGTCATACATATTGTACACCTTGTGTAATCGCTAGTACTGCTACTATCCCTATCAATGTGAATGAAACAGGTTTAATTAAAAAGTACCAGTCTTAAAAGTACTCATTATAAAGAATGATTACCTAACTTTATTACTGATGAGCCTCTGTTGATCTATAATGTTGCCCTATAATCTACATCAACAGGCTAAATCTAATAATAAATTCTGCAGTGAGCAGTTTCTCGCCGTGTCCAGTAGGTGGCGGTAGCATTTATTAACACTCCCTTACAGATCAGACGCCATTATTTCCAGGCCGGAAAAGGGAAGAACGGGAAAACATTGAACCGCTTCATTAAAACTCCTCCAACAATAAAGAATTTAGAAATGGAGGTTCCAGGACCGGACAGCGACTGGAGGAGCCCTCAGTTCCGACAAAAAGTTGTCGCTCAGATGTGAGATCCGTTTGAATAACTCGCTGAGCTTTCAGCCACTTAAGTTTTGTTTTGGTTTCTGTTGCAGCTAACAGCTACACTTAAGCTAACATTAGCTAACAGCGACAGCTAAGCTAACATTAGCGCAGCAAGGAAAGGGCGTCGCTTCACAATGTACTTAAAACATCTGTAAATTATAAACGAATATTGAGAATAAAAACGTTGCATTGGTCGAGAAATATAATGGCCATATGTTGTTTTCTGTTATAATTCATTTCGGAGCTTAAAACAATCCATTAAACAGAGCATAAAACAGAAAGTAGAATCAACCAAACATATAAAACACTTTTATCTTCAACGTTTATTATCAGGAACACATGATTTAAATGCTGTTAGACTTGTTATCATATTACTCATTCAGACGTAAGGTTTATCTTTTTAGCTTAACGTGACTCGTAAGTTTTTTTTAATATTAATGTGCACCATACACTTTTTTAAAGTTGTGCTTTTTTCATGATAAGTAATCTATATTTGTCTATAATTACATTTGACTATTATGTCGCCTACGATAGCGTCTTTAAATTTAACATGCTGTAAATTGTCCAACTGAAATTGTGAAAAGAGTCTGATAAAAATTGTTTGATGGGGTTTAATATTTTATTTTATATGATGTTATGTGGGTTTCCTTCCAGTGAAGAGGCCATGAGAAAAGCTGGCACAGCTCACACAAAGACCAGCAACGACATGGAGAGCCATGTTTATGGTAAAGCTAAAAGTAGGGTGAGTAAAAAGCATTGACTACATTAAGGCTGTTTTAGAGTATTCGTTGTATTCTATATTACAAGTTTTCAAATTTGTCTCTTTTTGTTTTTTAAAGGAGGAGTATCTTTCTCTGGTTGCAAGGCTGATCATACACTTCAGAGACATCCGTACGTATTTGAAACAAAAATTAGAAAACAACACCCAAGTCTTTTCTTCTGTTACATTGTAATAATGTTTTGTTATAATGATAGGAGTGCAGTGAATTTGCTTTCGACTAGCACAGATACTATGGTGAAAAAATCTAAACTAGAATCGCTACTACTACACTGTACTGCAGCTCATGGTCATTATTTTAATAATCAGTCCTATCAACTATGGAGTTAGTTTTCTATTAATATATAATACATATTCAGTTGACAGCATTATTTCTGAAAAGCAGCAAACTCTGGAAAAGACAACAATCCAACAAAATTCACTGACTTTATTTTGTTTTAAATTGCTCATACCTTGCTAAAAATACATTTGCAAAAATATTTTTTTTTAATATGGAAGGTGTACTAGGAAAGGCTTTGAAAATGATTCAGTGGAAATGTAATCATACTTTGTGGCTCATTCACAGACAAGAAGGCACTTGGAACTCCAGGTAGGTGGACTTTTGGTCTTATTTCACTTTGTTTTTGTGTTTTTCTTTGCTGTGTTCTGGTCTTTGCTGAAACTATCACTACCAGACTCATAGTGTTCTTAATTTCTGCTGTGCATGTTGGAGCTGCTTAATATTATCTGATGTCTACCCTTTCGCTAGATCCCATGAATGCCCTGACTAATCTGACAGGGGTTGGAGGGGGCCCGGGCCCCATTGGCATGGGGCCGCGCCCCACTGGTCCTCCAGTGGGTGGCATGGGGCCCATGGGGCCAATGCAGATAGGCCAGCATGCCATGGCAGGGGTGGCTGGAAACCCACAAGCCAGTGAGTGTGTTTCCTCCATGTTGGTGTGGGGTTTAGTGTTAATGCTCTTGTAGATGCTGGCTGCATCCAAATAGTGTATTTTTTTTCACCTCAGCCATTCTTACTTTAAGTTTTGCTCGCCATGTTGTTTGTGTTTGAGGTTCCAGAGCTTCACTTTAGGCTGGTTGAGTTTTTCATCAGATCAATCCTTCATAATCATCTTGATCACTCTGCAGTTGGTGGTCCAGGCCAGATGCCAATGCAGCAGTCCATCCAGTTTCAACAATTCCAGCAGGCTCAGCAGCAGCAGCAGCAGCAGAATGCTGCTATCCAGCAGCAGTTTCAGCAGCAACTGAGGATGCAGCAACACCACCAAAATCAACAACTTCAGCAGCAGCACCAGAATCAGCAGCAGCAGGCCCAAAACCAGCAGCAGCAGAACCAGGTACACTACCACACCATAATTTTAAGAACACCATATAACCTAGCATAACAAACAGGAGCACATCATCTGCAAAAAGCGGTACAATTCTGGCCCCTTGACTGCACCTTGTTTATTAACACCAAAAACTGTATTGTTGTGAGAGGACTGCTCTACCAAAAGCTATTATTCAATGTGTTTGTCTTGCTAAGAGTAAGAAAAGCAGTGGTGGAAAAGCAGAAGCAGTCCTCAATAGTGTAGCTGTTCTCTCTCATCACAGGTTGCTTATCATAGGCGTTTATGGTTATGGTGTGTGTGCGTGCATCATGTCTTAATATTCGTTTTGGTGTATTTGTCCTGGGTAAATATGCAAGTAGTTCTGACTGCTCTAAAACGCTGTATGCCATTGTGCATATTACACCTTACAATTCCAGAAAGTGTTCAGCTGTGTAAGAGAGTGTAAGAGTTTTCCTTAAAGGATGTAATAGCTTAGCATTTGAAACTGACTGAGCACTGAATTCACTGCAGAGCTGCTCTATTGGATTGCTTTGAATTATACAGGTGTACTTAATAAAGTGGCCAGTAGGTATAAATGGGTTTAGGTTATGACATAGCTTATGCTCTTTATAACAAAAATGAAGACAATTTTATTAACTGTAGTTTGAGAGCGCAATTTAAATTAGGGCTGCAACTAACGATTATTTTAATAATCGATTAATCTGTCAATTATTACATACAATGCCCACAGTGGATGTACAGTGGACAACTGTAACTAACCTCACTTATACTGTAGTCACCATCTAAATGTTTGGGCAATCTTTTATCCTGTGCAATATCCAGACAATCCATGGTGGAATTACCCATCACCTCTTCAGGATGCATATGAGATACATATTTATTTTACTTTAAATTGTACATAATTTTGATCCTGCTCTTGTTTTTTAACTTTACTGCTGCTGCAACGTGGACATTTCCCCATTGTGGGACGAATAAAGGACTATCTTATTTTATCTTTTTACACAGCGGCACTTAATGAAGAGTCTTCATGTGATGGATAAACAGTGTTTGTTATCGCTGCTACATCCGGGACACCAGTGTTTCATTCTTACATTCTCCTGTGTCGCTGTAGTATTTACAAACCACAAGCTGAACTATATATGGCTTGCAGGTTAATGTTGTCTTTGTTTGATATTTAATGCTCATATGAAGAAATTAGGGCTGCTCTATTTTGCCATCGCACTGTGCCTTAAAATGAGCAGCCCGACTAATCGATAACAGCAAATCATTACCAATTATCAATTTTCAATTTTTGTAATTTTATTATTGATTCGTCAATTTGTTGTTGTTAGAAAAGCAAAGTATAATAAAGTAATACCTCATCAAATTTATTACATTACTAAATGCTTGCTACAAATCAAGACAATGTGTGATCCCTGTTTTTTAGATGCACCAGACGAGAATTCAACAGCAGCAGCAGCAGATGGCACAGCTGCAGTTCCAGCAGCAGCAGGCTCAAGCACAGGCCCAGGCCCAGGCCCAGGCCCAAGCTCAGGCCCAAGCTCAGGCTCAAGCTCAGGCTCAGGCTCAAGCCCAGGCTCAAGCCCAGGCTCAAGCCCAAGCCCAAGCCCAGGCTCAAGCCCAAGCCCAGGCCCAAGCCCAGGCCCAGGCCCAAGCTCAGGTTCAGTCAATTCAACACCTGCAGGTCCAGGCTCAGACGCCGGGGCAGATGCCACCACATTCTCAGCAGGCTGGGATGATGACATCTACTCAGCATGTACCCATCAACTCACTCACTCAGCAGCAGCAACAGCAGCACCAATTTAAAATTCAGGCCTTCCAGGTGAGATAAAGGAGGAAAGTGCACAGTATTTGCATGCCTATATCATCTTAAGGTTTATGAACCTTCGTAAAAACATCCTTTATATGTGTTTTAAATTTTGTGTGTGTGCGTTTGTGTGCGCGTGTGCGTGTGTGTGTGCCTGCGTGTGCGTGTAAGCAGGCCCGTGCAGCCTTGCAGCAGGTTCAGCAGGCACAACAAGCTCAGCAGGCTGCAGCACAGGCACAACTCAATGCAGCTGCTGCTGGACCCGGCCAGGTGGGACTGGTCTAACTGCAGGCATAAGTTTAAGCTTTGTGTGACCCATTTATATTTTACTTACTTAATCAAAGTCACTGAAACAAACAATATAAGAGGTGTTTTGTCATTTTACTTGCTAAATATTTTATTTTCCACAAATTATGAGATTGTTACATTGATGACAGTTCACACATGTTACTCACTACATTAGGTAAATGTTGTGCTTAGTTTTGATATTACCTTCATGGTCGACTTATGCTGGCATATATAACGTACAGACTTAGTGAGTTGAGAGTGTCTGTCTATTACTCTGGAGCTGATATAAATGTGTGTGTCACAGTGTATGTCTGCCTCCTCCCTGCTCATTTGTCCTGTCTCGGTTTGTGTCATCTTCTGAAGTTGGTTCGTCCTGGGACTCAGATTACTTCCCGACTGCCTCGAGCCACCCATCCCTCCATCCCTTCTCCAAATGCTGCAGCTGTAGCTGCTGCAGCTGTAGCTGCTGCAGCTGCTGCCGCCACAGCTGGGGGACAGACAATGCCACCACAGGTATCTACTTTCAATCTGACCCCTGACCCACAGTGTGCTTCTGTCTGTAAGTGGGTCTTGACCCATCATCATGTGCTTCTGCTTACAGACCCTTTTTTAGGGTCCGCCCCCAAAATGCTCTTTTGCGTTTCTGTTTAGCAGGATTAGACCGAATATTGTTCTGATTCTCGTTTTTCTAATCATTTTTTCTTCTTAAAATGATAATAAATTAAATTTTTAATCATTTTTTTAAAACTGTAATATTAAGAAAAAATTGTTTAATTGGCCATTCAGGTGCCAATTTTCTTTGGTCTAATTTTGAGTTTTTGTACCTGACCATAGCTATTGGTTTATTTTATGCTTCCTGTATGGTTTACATTTTATCTTTTACTGATACATTAGAGGAAAAATTGCAAAAAAACACATCTTCTAAGCTAAAGGAAACTCGTTGCACTTTGCAGTCTAGTGAAAATCGTGGTGTTTTGTCTTGCTTATGGTTTGCAGCTGTAGCATCCCTTAATGTAATTGGCTAACTCAAGCGTCCACCTCCACAGGGACAGCCACACCCAATTATGTCATCGCCATCGCCGGTGCAGGTCCAGACACCACAGCCGATGCCTCCCCCTCCACAACCTTCCCCCCAACCCCCCACTTCACAGCCAAACTCAGCCAGGTATAACAGATTTCACATGTCTAAAGGTTTTACTTTTAAAAGCTTAAATAAAGAAACATCACCAGTTGATTAGATATGGGTATTAAGGTTTCCAAAGCTTTAAACATTCATTCTTGATATTTGAGTTATATATGTTTATTTTCTTGTATGGCTGTATGATAAGGTGTTGTTGTAAAGATTAAATATCTGTGCTACAGTGCAGCTCAATCTGAAGACAGTAAAATGTGTCTAGCTGCTAAATCCTGCTTCTTCCTTCAGCTCGGGTCCAACTCCATCTCCAGGAGGTTTCCAGCCCAGCCCATCTCCTCAGCCCTCACCAAGCCCTGCCAGCGTCAGAACGCCCCAAAACTATGGAGTTCCCTCGCCCGGGCCACTCAATACTCCAGGTGCATATACAGATTTTATTATTAAAAAAAAAAACTGATGATAGAATATTTGTCAATACACAATTAAACAAACTTAGTATATGCACAATGTTTATGGTAGGTAAGAGTTGGCAATTTTCTTGACTTGAGGACCTTGTTGTGTGCTCCTCTCATGTCCTTCAGGTAACCCCAGCTCAGTGATGAGTCCGGCTGGAGCCACTTCTTTAGAGGACCAGCAGTACATGGAGAAACTTAAACAGCTCTCCAAATACATTGAACCTCTGCGCAGGATGATCAACAAGATTGACAAAAATGAAGGTAGGTAATTTAAACTTCTATTTTTTCATTCCTAATTTTAGAATCAAAATAAATGTGTCTTGGCTACACATTTTTAGTAAAGGTTTTAAATCTCCTGTTTTTCTTTATTTTCTGTTGACAGACAGAAAGAAGGACCTCAGTAAGATGAAAAGTCTGCTCAACATTCTCACTGATCCAACCACAAGGTAATGGGCCAAGTTCTAGTTAATTTCACACTCTTGAATGACTCTGTGATTCACCTTTAACTCCATTTGTGATTGTCTCCTGTGTATTTGCTGCTACAGATGTCCTCTAAAGACTCTGCAGAAATGTGAAATCGCTCTGGAAAAACTAAAGAATGACATGGCTGTGGTAAGAATCTCTGCTTGTCACATCATTTGGAACTGTGTCCATGGGTGTACATCATTGTAACAATTGGTCCCATTGTTTCAGCCGACACCTCCTCCCCCCCCAGTAGCCACCAAGCAGCAGTATCTGTGTCAGCCGTTGCTAGACGCCGTCATGGCCAACATTCGCTCTCCAGTTTTTAACCACTCTTTGTACCGAACCTTTGCACCTGCCATGACCGCCATCCATGGTCCACCCATTACGTAGGTTCTATCCTATTATTGATTGAGCTTATTAACAAGTCCTGATTCGCTGATGTAGAGAGAAGTTATTGTCTTTTTCTTTTATCCTTAGGGGTCCCAACATCTCTGGTCGGAAGAGGAAGATTGAAGACGATGAGCAGATAGTTCCCAACATTCTGCAGGGAGAGGTGGCCCGTCTTGATGTCAAGTTTCTTGTTAACCTTGATCCTTCATACTGCAGCAACAACGGTACTGTGCACCTCCTCTGCAAACTAGGTGAGACTAGAAGTGGGTAAATTGATTCCATTTAACTACTAATGAGCTGTTTAACCATGTTATGTTTGTGTTCTGTTGTCAGATGATAAAAATCTCCCAAGTGTTCCTCCTCTGCAGCTCACTGTACCTGCTGACTATCCTGATCAGAGTCCTTTCTGGGCTGATGATGGAGAGCAGTACGGTAAGACATGTGTTTCACCTTCTGTTGTACTCAAATATCACTTTGTAGTTTGCTATCGGTGCAGGAAAAAAACAAAAGTAAGTTAGAAACATCATTTGAAATGTATCCTAGACATCACATTTGTGGACCAAGGACTTCTGACACGGATAGTCACAGATACCTTTTGCTCTTTCTTACCAGGTGCAAATAACTTCCTGCAGTTGGTCCACAGGAACATGACGTCTAAACTGCTGCAGCTGCCGGACAAACACTCAGTGACTGAACTACTCAACACATGGGCTCAGAGTGTCCGTCAGGCTTGTCTCTCAGCAGCCTGAATCTTTGACCACTACTCATATGATATCAACTGCTGCTTCTGGACCTAAAGAAATACTTTACAGAATGGCATGGGCAAAGACATCCTCTCAAAACTTTAAAGCTGCATTCATAACTTTTAGTGTTAAAGACTCATTATCTCCTGAAACATCCTATACACAAATAATCCTGCTGTGTATCCACAGAACCTTCTCATGGAATCTTGTTTTGAAAACGTCAACACCTAAAACTGCTTTAAGGACCAAGTGAATACTGATGTAAACTCCCAGAATCCTCTGAAGGATTCCTCTGAATGTCGCCAAGTCATAGCAATGACTTCACATTACAGACTGTTGAATCAGGCCACTTTAAGGATCTCCAGATCTAAATCTGGAGATCCATCCATAGACCATCTAAATCTAGATGGTCTGTGAAAGTCAGCTTAAGAATGGTTTTATAGTAAATGAAATCAAAATAAAGCTCTCTTGGGATTCTATTTCCATCTAGTGTCTCACTAACAAATGCAGAATTGCTTTATGCTTGTGTACTGGCTAAGTATTTTCGTCCTCTGATGCTGCATATATTGATATGTTGAAAAGTGGAATGGTTGAAAATCAGTAGCAGCAATGGGCAAAACAGGAACCCCCTCACAAAAATACTTCCCACAAAAATAAAACTCTGATTCTTCTAAAATCAGTGTGGCATTAGTGCGGGATGAACTTGGAAATGTGAAATGAAATATTAGCTGTGCATTCTGGGTAAATTCTGTCTTTCTGTACAATTCCAAACTAACTGCTCTCAAGTTTACTCCTGCAAATCATAAATTTCAGCAAAGAGCTTTTAATAGTCAGTGTTCCTCTTCCTTCTCTAGCTTTTGATGTTTTGAGTAGGTCACTGATCAGAAATACCTGTGTACATTGAAAATATGTACACAGGACACACAAAGGGAAAATAGTAACTGACCAACTTGTGAACAACATAACTGTTATTTATCCTGATATATTTTCTGCTTTTTTCATCTTTATATTTTTAAGGTTGGTTTGTTTGATGTTATATCTAGAAAAGATCACTGAACAGCAACTCTAAAACGTTGTGAACTTTGATTTTCAAAGTAAAAGAATAAATGTATTTTTTTTGTGGTCAATTATTTTCACTTCACTGTAAAATCATGGTGGTTTAATGCACTCAAATCATCTAGAAGACCTTAACCACAAATCTGATTTTTACACATTTAGAACGAGTCGTCAGCCAAGGTGAAATTAGAATTCAGAGCTTCCAACATCTTCGAAATGTATATGTTATATAAATGCAGGATATTATAGAGAAGTTACCCAACATTCAAATCACAACTGTCTAAAATAGTTCTGTTTAATTTCCTTGTATGCTTCCAGAAGAAGCTGCTGCCGAATGTGTAGGTGTTTATTGTATGAGTATTGTATTTTCTATTTATTTAATGAATGTATCTCTCGACATTAACACAAAATAGTTTATTACGTTCAGACTTCAAGACTTAATGATACAAAATGTTATAAAAAAAAAAAAAGACACAGCCAGTCATACATATCAGCATGCCATCTGTGTGTGTTTTCAAAAGCTGAGTGAAAACGCTTTGTACGACAGGTTGGTGAACACGTCGATGTGATCGCTGCTGCCTCCAACTGTCAGCACCTGTACAAAGACAAAGCGCATTTCATTTAGACTGGACCAGAGTCACTGGGCTTGAAAATTAAACAGTGCTCGATGCCATCATTGCATCATTAGTCACGTCTAGATGACCAGCTCATTGATTTTTCAGAACGAACTGAAATCTATTCATTCAAGTAATTCTTTCTATTCTTGTCCATGTTGCAAGTTTTTTACAGTTTTTCTCGACTGCTAAAACATAACCAGGCTTTGAACTAATATTTCAAAACCATAATGCTGGTTTATAAAAGCAAGCCCATTTTTCTGAACTTTAAAGCACTATTCCCTGCTTTGACAGAAGTCAAATTTGGTGAACTGTAGTGCAAAACTCTACACAAACTCAATTAAATAACCACAGATTGAGATCAATTAGCAAACAGGTAAAAACAGTAAGCGTCAAAATTTAACACAATCAGATTCTTCAACAGGTAGAAAAAAAGGCCTGAATCAGTTCAGAAAATGTTTAAAAATAGGTCAAAAAAAAAGATGATCAAGGAAGGGCAAGGAGAAATGGAGATGAAATTAGAGCCACTTTACTGTAGTTGACCACGTCCTTGTCCATTGTGACTATGAGGGAAGCTGGACAACAAGTGCAGCCACATTTGAGTGACTTTATCGTCACCTCCATCATCAGAACCTTCAAGGAGGAAAACCCGTTGTACATACAGTAAGGCTGCTCTGTACAGTAACGCTGGAGCCAGACATTGTGGTACTCCAGCGTTGTAGAGCAGCCTCACTACGTTGTTGTTTGTGATAATGTCAGCTTCCATCATGACTGTTTACGCTGTGACGGTTACAAATACCCTGAGGTTTTCTATCATCTTTCTGCTGCATACTGGGCATGGAGGTGGAAAGTGTATGACCTTGAACCTCATGCCCGTGCTCACCTCCTTCAAGCCATGAAGAAGCTGCATAGACGTGTGTAAATGCATGTCGGGTGGATGAGGCATGCTTTACCCCTGCTGCTTGGGTAGGGCTAATATAGCCTGTGATGTGGACAAGTCATTTTTTACAATTGTGAACATGAATTAATAAAAAACTGTCATTATGCACATTGTGTTTTTTGTGTTCATGTGCCAAGAGGGAGAGCCTCAAGCAACACAACTTGCCACTTTTAAAAATATTGCTTTAAATTTTTACCACCAGTGTAAGACCATGTAAACTCTGCTCTTTTTTCACATTCTCCCAACGTTTTTGGTGCCACAGTGTGATGTGTGCGTTGCACTTTATGCCTTACCCGATGCTCAGTGCTGTTTGTGTTGAGCTGCAGGGTGTTGAGGCTCTGTGATGTGCAGGGGATCTCGGCTTTGACCTTTCCACCCAACAAACAGTGGGACACATAAGGACCTTCACCTACAGCTAAGATCTGTAACATGAGGAGAAACAAAGTCAGGTTAGCACTACATGAGAATTAATTCATATAGTTAATTAATTGTGATTTAGCTTACAAAAACTCTTTTCCTAGGTCCACTAGAGCTCTTGCTATAACACACACATTAGTATAATCAGTATCTCACCTTGTCCTGGTAGAAGGTAGCCTGTCTCTGGCAGCCTGTCAGAGGGAAGACTGAGGTTGGAGACAGAGAGCGAAGGTGCCACAGAGACAGAGCTGGGCCTCCACTGCACAACTGCAGGAAATGATAAACTTTAAAACAAACACATCTAAACAGATATAAGTTAAAAATACTGGTATTTCTACTTAAACAGATCTAATCTTCTGTGGAGATACTTCTAAATTGGAAAATTCAAATCAATCAAATAATTTACTGATTTTTCCTGTGAGAAAGGTTTTATTCTGTGCAAGTCGATGTTGTTTATGCTTTATTTTACCAAGCTTCTATCCACTTATCAAGTTATATTATATGAGTAAACTACTGGTGGAAAACAGAAACTCGACTTTTTGAGAGTCAACGCTTACCATCCAGTCAGAGTCTGTGGTCACACAGCTGATCCATTTACCGTATTGAGGGCGTGCACAGTCCTGAAACACATTAGATTCATATACCAACTATAAATTAGAACAGATACACACTATGAGCTGTACTTGAACTCAAATATGAAACTGTGGATCTGACTAACAGCACTGTTGCCTTTGTTCTTAGTTCTTTCTAGGTATGTATGTGTGAGTGTCAGTGTTTTCTCTCATCTCACCTCGTACTTATAGACCTCAATGCAGTGAACAGACTGACCCGTTCTGCTGTCTGAACAACCGGAGAGAAACGGCATTATTTTAACCACGCCCTGATGTTTTTTACGGGCGGTCTGAACATCATGCTATATCACTCACCCCAGATCCTCACCGCTCCATCCTCCCCCCCTGACAGAATCTCTCCCTCCCTCTCTCGCACACTGACACAGTGAACGTAGTCCGAATGACCCTGAAGGACAGACTGAAGAGAAAGAAACACCTTCACGTCATTGTTTAGTTTAAGTAGACCCAGACTTTTAGAAAACCTCAGATTAGGTCCAGCATCACAATTCTACTGCGATGAAATCAAATGTTCAGGCTTTAACTGTACTAATGGGAAAATCATTTGTACTGTACTGTACAAGAACATTCTGATTTCTTCAATAAAAAAATTTGTTGTTCTGTAGTGAGAAAGAAATACATTTTGATTCAAATAAAACATATTCAATATAACGTTGTGTTTTGTGTGTATGATGTTTCCAACTTAGTTACTTTTTACGTGCAATAAATAAAGAAAATAAAACAGTCTGATGATGAGCATGATATTGTAAACACGGTTAACAGAAAAACAATAAATAAAATATTACATTATATAATTTTAGCAGAGGAAAAGCTCTTGTGGAAAAACTGACAGACCTTGAATTCTCCATGTTCCATGTCCAAGATGTGAATGTTGTTGTCACCAGCGCCGACTACAAGACTGTTGTCCTAAAGCAAAGAATAAAATTAAACAATTTGGATTTTACAGCAGGGATTATGTCAATTGATAAATCAGTTGGCGTAGAACATGCTCCATTTGACCAGTTTACGAATTAATATGACATTGACACTACTAATTTGGTCTACATATTCACGTATTTATATAAACAAGCAAAATATAATCTTTATTTATTTAATTGTAAGCAACTTTGCACTGGGAACACTTAAAAAGATATCACAAGCCCTACTTTATATTAGTATAAAATGTTCATTGCATCTGCACTCACTCTAGGGTTAATGATCATAGAGTTGATCTCTGGGATCTCTAAGCTGGATCTGTTAAGAAAAGAAATAAAGAAAATCAGGAGGTCCAGTCAGCAAGCATTCACTTGGGTCATCAGGGACAGATACAATAATGACAAGCGGACACAGAAAGCTCCTCCTACTTGTAGTTGGGCCGTCTTGTCCACAAAGGTTTAACGTTCTGGGAAAACAAGAAGTCAAATATTAAACAATTATCGCAGTGCATCTTTTACTGTGTGAGTGGATAAGGACAATTGTGGACTTGGTCCTTTAGCACTTACATTCAAAACACATGTATTGATCTTTATAGGTTTAGTAAAAACCGAACAAATCATTACAGCAAGAAAAACTGATTTGCTTACTATTCTTAAACTTATAGCCTAAAACATGTGAAGCTGTTCTTAAAATTAGTGCTTACCTTCTTTATAAGTTCAGTCCAGCTCCAGGCACTGATCTCTCCATTTCCAGCACTCAGGAGGTGACAGTCAGTGGAAATCAGGGAGAAGATGGGACCTTCGTGAGCTAAGGGAGACAAGCAGGAATTGTTTAGGCTTTAGACTGCCGCTTGGCAAAACGAGACAGGGTTGGGACGGATGAAACGTATAACAGCACACGACTGCTGCTCACAATGAGCCAAATCACTCTTCTGTTTAAATATGGCATACAAGACAGAAAATGCTTCATTTGATGGCCTACCAGTGAATGTTAGGACAGGTTTCTGACTCTGAGAGGTTGCATCTGGACTCAGAGCTGCTGAAAGGCTGCAACAGTTTAGCACAGTTATCAATGAATGTCAGTAAACCTTCACAATGACACGTTGAATTCGACAAAGGTTCTTTTTCAGCCTGACCTGAAGAGAGCAATTTCTCCGTAGTTGTTTCCAGCGGCCAGGAATCGACCACAGGGAGAATAACTCAGAGAGAAAACGGACATGTGGAGCAGCTGCAGACAAAAAAGACATCAGGTCTCTAACATGACTAATTACACTGAATCAAAGCACATCCTTTTCTCTTACTGTATACAATCTCAGTGCAAATACAAGAAAAAAATTGAGAGGAAATACTGTACAGGAAGGAATCTTGGTACATACCCACCGTCCTACAGTGACAAACAGGCCTTTAGCCTCTAAACTCAGAACAGCTGGATAGAAAGACTTTGGTTCTATAAAGTCTCATTGGTCATACTACCATCAGATGGTGCCAGACTAAAACAAACCGAATCTTACATATACTGCCTTTGCAGCAAATGTTCACCGCTTCTTAAACTCTATTGCCTCCCCCCAGTGTATCCATGCAAATGTGTATCGATGTACTTATACACAGAAACACGTACATGTGGCCATTACACTTGAATTGATCATATGTCTATATAGTCAGACTTTAGATAGGGACACGATACAAAGCACAAACTCGCTAAGGCTACAGACAAATCTTAAACGATGGTGCTAAGCATCCTCATATGCAAAAAGGTTTTACCTCAACTGGACCCATTTCATCAATTTCACCCACACTGCAATTATTAGGGTATACGTATTTGAAGTAGTTTCAACGCAAACGAGGGAAAAACACAGCAAAAAAGTCGAAGAGATATGACGTTGACGACCGCAAGGGATTCTGGGACATATAGTACGTGACGAGTGTAGATTTTTCTTTATCGTTTTGGCAATAGTAATATAAACTGTTAATAAAATATAAAATAAATATATGAAATGAATATTTACATCACAATAACTGAGTATTAATTTATAATTTATTTATATGAATGAAACACATTTACATTTTTTGATTCAACAATATCAAGTAAGCAAATAAAGACGTGTTAAATTACGTGAAAATACAGCAAAAAAATGTAGAACCAAAATAAACTGAGAAGGATTTCACCAAAACTGATCCAGATAACTGTGCACACAAACTGATGTGTGTGATGTCACTTTCTTATTTCTGCCTGGTCCAGGCATGTCAATTACCTGTACCAACAGTATATATAGACTCATTTATCACATTCCCTCTATGGTTGGTTGTTGTGTCAGGTCTAACAATTTGTTTTGTACTATTCTTTCTGTAGGAAAAGTAATTTTTTTGTTTAGAGTTAACTTTATACTTACACTATATACTATACTTGTGCTTGTGAGTTTTTATGTTGTACTTTGCCTTTGTATGTCTGTCAGGCAGTCTGTCAGCCTTTAGTAGCACCTTCTCTTTTTGAACTTCTGACAATTTGTGATTGTGTATACTATGCAACCTGATGTTTTTAATGAAATATTATCAATTATTATAGTATTAACAACAATTTATCATTGATTTCTATATTTACAGTTAGACAAGTAGCTTTTTTGCTATTTCCAATTAAATACTATTTTTTATTACAATATTGTAATAGACTTTCTGGTAAATTTATGAAAACTTACTAAACACGGACGACCTTTGTAGTGCATATAGTAATACAAGGTTTTATTATAACATTTAGATGCTTGTGTGTTTTTTTAATAACATAGGACTATGAAATATTGTTGCATTAAGTAAAATGAGACCAACCCTCAAAAGCAATGCAGCCAAGCTGTGCTTTCGCAAAGAGATTTATAAGAGAACCTATAGTAAATATAAAAAGTGTGTTCTATCTTGAAACTAGACTCGCTTACAGAAAAAATAAAGTTAATCCCCTGCGATTGTCTTTTATTATACTCATATTTTCACCTGTTAGGCCACGAGCTGGTAAAAATGACCGCGGAGTGCCATATACCCACGATCATCCAGCTCAGTGTGGCTCGGCTCGGTTATTCCCAGCGGCTGACAGGCCGAGCCGCAAGAAGTCCAACCATATCTCCTAAATCTCCGTTGAAATGAACACAGCTGGAACAAATGGGCGCTGGGGGTTATAAAGTAAGAAAGGTGGGCTGCCGGGGGAGCCACAAACTTCTGTTGGGAGAAAAAATGCATGTGTTTGAGGCTGGTAAAATTTTATTCTGCGCATGATGACGCGTAAAAGTGTGCGCTCCGGCTCCGCGCGGTTAGCAGCGGCAGCGGCAGGAAGTATGCTGTGGAAGCGGCGTTAGAGGAGGGGGGAGCAACCAAGAACCCAAACTCGCTGGTTAAATAGGATGAGAAAAAAACAATAACCATGCTTAATCCGTGAAAGTTGCACATTTAGTATCTTCGTGCCGTGCTTCGTTCACCCTGCGGGCGCAGAGGCCAATTGAGGGGTGAGTGTGGAGCGTAAACGAATAAAAAACTGGGTTTTCCATCAGCGGGGGCCGCGACGTGTTTGTCGAGATCTTTGTGTAGCTTCGGGCTAGCTTCGGGTTGCTAGGGCTAGCTGCCTTGCGAGCTCCTGCAGCGGCAGCTATTTTAATTTAGAGTAGCATTTATTTTTTAGATAAAACTAAGACTCTGTGTGTGTTTGTGCGACACAGCTCTGTCTTTCGGTTTCTTTGGCGGTTGCTTATCATTTTGAACTTCCGTTTTACCCTTTAATCTCATTGCAGGGGGCTGCTAACTAGCCAGTTGCTAGTGCTAACGCTAGCTCGGCCGTGTATTTCTCTCTGCTTGTTTGTAACTATGTGGTGTAACATGTATTTTTAACTAAACGCTATGTTCGTCCGGGCTACTCGTTTGGTTGTTTCCCACCGTGCCGTTGCTACTGGAACTTTGTTCACCGTGCTGTTTGGAGCCGGGGTGCCAGCGGTTTGTGTTTGTGGGGCTGAAAACGCCAGGCTAGCCCGTTAGCATGGGGAAAATGGCTCGCTGTTCGAAAGCCATTTTCCGATGGAAACGGGGTCTCAGTGAAAGTGGGCTGATGGCTGTAGGTGTTGTCCCCGCTCTGTTAAAACACCGTGTCGGGATGGCATTTTCAAAACGAAAGGGGGTTTTACTGATAGCTACTTTGTGTTCTTCTCGTCGGTTGGCGAGGATCGGGTGTCACTCCCCCGATTCAGCTGGGGAGTCTGCTGAAGGAAATGTCGGCCGTGTGTCGGGTTGGAGATACCCCGCTTTGTCCTGATAAATTCACGCTGGGGCTAAACCCGACCGAGAAAAGGCGGACCAAGGTCAGCGAGCCCCGCTGCAGCTGTGAAGCCCTAATCGGAGTGACAAAAACGCGATTGTTGCAAGTAATGATTAGTTTTGTGAGATTGAGTTTATTGAAGAGTATAAACAGCTGCGGTGGGAACGGTTGAGGCCAGGCGTTTTTTTATCCCGGATAAAAACAGAGCCGCGTTATTCCCGCTGTGATGAGAAACTATTTGAATCTAGATGACTTAAATAGCTCCGAGAACACAAACGAGTTTTCTCGTTAAATAATGTGTAGTTTAACGAGCCAGATGGGTTTTTTTTTCAAGCAGGGACTCCTTTTGTTTACATTATGTGGGCTCGAAGCTTAGAGTTAGACAAATGAGTTTACCGGAAAAGTGAAAGGATTGTGACTGGTCGCTGTGCCGAGATTGAGACGTGCTGAATTAGAGCAAGATTATAGTGGATATTTCTTTGTGTACTTAAAGTAAACTATACATTTCTACGAGAAAAATGTGCAGTAACAACAACAAAAAACTGTAATAAGGCAATATATATCGTCTAGTAGTAAGAGAAAAATATGGCAGCAAAAAGGATTGTCTTTATTGCTAATCCATGTTTTTTTTTATTATCATTCTTTGTTTTGAAAAAGTTCAGAAAACTGAATACTGATCATATGCAGAAAAATATAATGATTTAGTTAAAGATTCTGCATGTCACTGTGATATTATAAGTATGGAAAGTGTGTTATACCTGTTTGATTGATTAAAAAAACAAACCATTAAATGAGTTAAAATAATCTGATATTTAATTTCAAGTGTGAGATTCCAAGTAGTGGTCTTGTTTGATGCTTATTAGTATTGCTTTGAACACTTCACTGCTTCTTTGGGATTGGCTGTTTCTTCTGGTTGTGCCTCACACCAAACATCTGTCTCAACTCAACACTGCCTCCCTATTAACTCTGGCCCCTTCTCTATGCTGCTTTGTTAAACTCTGCTGAGTCTGAGCAGGAGCTCTGTGGTCCTGTTCTCCTTCCTTCTCTGAGCTGCTTTTACATATAGATGAGTAAATGGTAAATATTTTTTAAATTTTGTTTAAATTTATATATCTATATTTAGAAAAAAATATAAGCATCCGTAATCCAATAGCACCAGTGATTGGCACAGCTTTACCTACACACTTGCAAGCCCTTGGCTGTCCTTGGCTGCTGGTCGTTCTGCTCGACTGGAGCCTTAATGTTTCAGCATTGGTGTCATGGGCTGCACCTAAAGCATATGTAGCCTCTTAAATATTGGTGGATTCTTAAACTGCACTCTCATGTACTTCTATTCACACTTTATTAAAGTGTGCCTTCATGGTTTGGTGTTGTGGGACTGTGAACCTGTAATCTGCACAATCCTGTGAGTTGTTGAATGTCAATTTGAATGTTTTCGTATTGGGTATAAACCAATAAAATAAACTAAACATTCAAGTTGATTCAAGATATTTAATATATATTTTATAATTATTATTAAAAAAATTAAATAATAAAATAATATATATTTTTTTTACATTACATCATGTTATTACTAACAAAATATAAATAAATTCAAATTTTTCAACACACACAAGTCTGTGATGCATATATTTTTAGGATGTATAAGCAGTGTATTGTGATAACTAAAGCCAATATTCAAATGTTTTATTTTTGCTACAAAAACTCCATATTGATATCATTCCGCCCATGTGTTGTTGCTTAACATACAGCTTCAGTGAAAAATTTTCTTAACTGATATGTTTTCCACTGTGAACCAAGTAAGTTTAAAGCATGTTGCTTGTTTAAAACAATTCACGGTTTAACTACACAACACGATACTGTATGATTCTCGTCTCTCGAAAGTTGAGAGTGAGATGAGCATGGTCAGATGAGCATTGTATCTGATAATGTAGTTCAGTTTTGTAAAGGTTTGTATAGACCAATGTGACGTTCATGTAGAATTGGGCATTTTGATGCTCTGGGTTAGTTGCTGTCTTCGGCCACTTGTTAACCCTGGAAAAGTTGATAAATCATGAACTAACCAGGCAAACTGATTCAACATTTAAATTCACAACCACTGAACTGAGGTGAAAGCAGATGTCTGAATAGATAAACTCAAATTGTATGTAGGATGCTTTACCTGCAGGCTTAAAGCATTTGTGAATAGTAAAGCAAATGGTTTTTTTCACATTGTTGTGGATGAACAAAGGTTTTAATACATCTTAAAATGATTTTCTTAGGTTTTGTCCTGACAGGTATGAAAAATCAATCAAGTTCATTATAATCAGGTCTTTGTTTTCCTTTCCCTCTTTCTCGTGTCTCCCCACCCCTAAAACGTAGCTCTCTTAATGATGAGCCTTCAGGTCTTTATTTTCCTCATACCTCCAAAGTTGAACATTCTTATTGTCTCCATCTTTTTTTGTATTTATTGTTAACATACACAAGGAAAACAAATGCTATTGAACTTTGAACTGCCAAGGTCAAACATTAAGTCCACTAAAATAGTAATCTACAAAACTGAAAAACTGAGGAACGTTTCGAGTAATAATCAAAGTACATTGAGTGACAACCCAAAGATTTGTTTGTGTGCAGTTTAGGTGTTGCCATTCATCTTTTGCTATTCAGGGAAGTGTCTGGTTAACCTGTACCTATGATCTCAGGTCTGACTGCTGTCAGGTCCTGTTTATATTACAGGAAGTGCTTAAATATGATTTCAGGTGGTTTTTGAATAAGGCTGCAGTAAAAGTGTTCATGTGAGAAAGCAGATTAACATGGCTGCCTGGTGAGTTTCACAGATCACACCATAGCCTGTTAAACCTTTCACAGGCATTGACTTACTTTAATCACTCTGGTTCTTAAGGACCTATTGAGCTCTTTACTGACTGGTTAATGAAGGGTGACTATGTCTTGTGGATGATCGCCTGTGCTCCACTTGCACTACAGTCACTTACCCCCTTTTGTATTTCTATTGACTTGATGCAGCACTGCTTCATATTACAAAGTGATATATTAAGTATATCAAGCATTAAAGTGTTAAATCCTCAGTTTAATTTGTTAAGTGTTTTATTCTGTCTAGTAAGATAAATTCCATTCATTAAAGATACATTACATGACTTATAATTAAGTTTTAATAACAGTAAAAAGTTTTGATGTTCTTTTAAAGGCTTCTGTGAGTCACACTGAATAAACTGGCTTGCAGAAATGCAGAAATCTGCTTTTAAATGATTTTAGTGATTAGCACTATTCTATCTAACCAGAAGCTGCTGGAATTGCTTTAAATCACAAATGTAATGATTAATGTTATTTGAATATGTGTAACAATGTGTGCTCAGAAAGAAATCTTGAGATTATATCTATGGGAAATACGTTCTAAAACATAATTTGAGCACTAAATACAGTTTAGATTTTTCTTTCTTCATGTTATGATATAAAACATGAGCATGTGAGTTACAACCTAAATACCTTTCCACAATTGTTTATAGGAAACAAATGGGTTTCATAGCATTTAGGAAGGAAATGCTGCACTACTGCCACCATCTGTTTAGTCTATATGTCTCAGTTTTGGCCTTCCCTATTATTCAGCATGTTCATAGTTACACAAATGCTGTTTTTTCTGATGGATGGGAGATCAAAATTAAGGAATTAACGAATGAGTCAGTTACTTGCATAATCTAAAGTTACAATCACTGTAAATTAACATTCTCCTGATAGTCTCCAATATTCTGCGTGATTTCCCGTGCCGACAGGTGCAATGTCACATGATACAAGGAACAAACAGTCGAGTGTAAATATTAGATTAGCCTCAGTTAACTGCAGTCAGATACTCGCAGCTGGTTCTTTCTTCTTCACACTTTTATTAATTAATGCAAGAGATGCTAAATCTCTCAATTTTAATGTTGAATTGTAGGAAAACATTTTACCAGCTCTAATGAGCATGTGGCAAAAGAAAAAAAGCCTTACATTTAACCAGGAGCTAATGGCTCCAAATATAAACACAGAATTTAATTGAAAATATTTGTCTTGGTCACTATAGTCTGTGATTACAAAATGCCGTAAAAAAGGTTCTCAAGAGGGTACGTTTTTGTTTCAATTGAATAATAATCAATTTAATTAACCCATATTGGCGATATTATTGAAATTATTGGCAGATATTGTATATTTATACTTACCCTTGTTGCTGTAATGTTTGTCTGATGAATGTAGGACAGGGGTGCCAAATCCTGGTCCTCAAGTGCTGATGTCCTGCTGGTTTTCCAACTCTCCCTGCCCCGCTAATACTGACTACTTCAGGTGTGTTCAGTCAATCAGCAGCTAACTGACACACCTCTTCAAGGTAATCAGCAGAACAATAGCTCTTGAGGACCAGGATTAGGTACCCCTGATGTAGGATCATGTGGGATGTTCTAATAAAAATAGTCCTTTTTTTATGAGTCTGGTATTTTATATTGGGAAAGTAATGTTGCACTTTTTAAACCAAACTTTTTTTCCTTTTGTCTCCACAGATACCTCATTGGCTGGTGTGACCCCCGCAGGCCCACCGCCTCCCAAGGTGGGCCTCAACCGGCTCAAACTGAACTGATGGGTCTAAGGGAGAAAATGGCCTTCACAGAAGACTGAAGAGCTAAGCCCTCCTCATTCCTTCCCACTTCCCTTACATCACTGTTCATTGCTGTTGTGAACTGTGATTCCCTCCTACCCGTTTGCTTTAGAGTACTATGGCAATGCATGATATGAGTCGTGCCAAGGGTTTCCCCTGTAAAGAGTGTGATATGGTTTGCCCGAGTACTCCAAGTCTTCTAGAGCATATGAAAGCACATTATCAACAAGAAGAGACAGGACGTTTTGAATGTGAACAGTGTGGCCGAATTTACAAGCACGCAGCTAGCCTAGCTAATCACAAAAAATCACACGAAGTGGGTTCATTTCAGTGCCCTGTTTGTACCCGTACCCTTCCTAACGCAGTAGCTTTAAAGAACCACCTACGGATCCATACATTATCCCCCAGTAGTGCACATACTGAAGAAGAAAGTGAAGAAGTATCTGAAGAAGCAGGCCACGACGAGAGAGACTACGGTCTCGCCCAGGACCTCTCAGACGGGTTTGGGCGGTCCCACTTGAATAACAGTGGTATGGGACATAGTGTCTTACAAAGCCACGAGACTGACGACCACGAAAAAAAAGGCTCACCTGAATCTGACAGTGCTTGGGACAGACCATTTAAGTGTGATCAGTGTGACAGAACATACCGGCACCACGGTAGCCTGGTAAACCACAAGAAGTGTCACCAACAAGGAACTTTTAAGTGTGCTGTGTGTTTCAAACAATTTAGCAATCTGGCTGCTCTAAACAGTCACGAAAGAACTCACTCGAAGTTCAAGCCTCCCGGAGCATCCATGGTGAGCAGCAGCAGCGGCACCCAGCCATCCCAGAGTGATAATACAGCCTCTTGTTTCTGCCACCTGTGCCAGTTAGCTCTCCCAAATAAGGCAGACTTTCAAGAACATATATTGCTGCACAACACCGCTTCACCCTCTCTTGGTCTCCCACGCAGTTTCCCAGGCATCATGGCTCACAATTTAAGTGCAGTGCGATCTCCAGCATACACCCCGGCTTTGGGAGACCCCCTGCCCTTGCCTCCTCTGCCAAATGAGAAAAGAGGTCCCTATGATCCTATAATGGGCCCTCCAGTCAACAATCCTATCTATACCTGTGCATACTGTGGTGCAGGACATCCAGACCTGGAGACTTTGAAAGTTCACTATTTAACCCATGATCCTCATCCTGCTGCCCATGGCCAGGACAGTTCCATCCTCAACTCAGACGCATTAAGTTCTGGATCACAGGGATCTGTGTCTTCTCCCTCTGGAGGCCGTGTGCCCCAGGCCAGTTCTCCAGATGATGGGGAGAGACGTTTTAAATGTGGAGAATGTGGAAAAAGTTACAGGCATGCAGGGAGCCTAGTTAACCACAAACGCTGCCATCAGACAGGCCAATACCAGTGCACCATTTGCTGTAAGCAGTATCCTCATCTGGCAGCACTACACAGCCACCTACGAAGCCACAAGGGCCGTTCTTCTAACCAGCCCATCAGTAATGATAGCAATGACTGGCTATCTTCAGAGCCACTAACGCTGGACTCTCAACAGAGTTATGTTCAGGAAGGCAGTGGTGCCACCACTCCAATCTCACTGCCTGGAAATCTTGGTGATGCAGCCCACTTTGTACAAGATGGTGGCCACAGCAGTGGGTTGGACTCTCTTGAGTTCCATGATCGTTTTGATGGCAGCTCACTTTCTCAAAGCAACTCTGCTCACCGCCAGGCTGACAGACATGTATGCGCCGATTGTGGTGAGATGTATGCAGATGTATCTGGCATCAAGTCACACATGTGCCCCCGTCGTGGCCAGCAGCAGCAGTCTCAACAACAGCAGGGCAACATATCCAATGGCTTTATGGGAAACATGAACTATCACAGTTCTAGTGGTACCTCTTTGCCTACTGGAAGCTCCAGCAGCATGAAACAAAGTAGCAGCCAACGAGCTTACTCTCAAACTGGAGGCAAGCGAATGGGAAGCAATGACAAAGATGATGAGGATGATGGAGAGGTATATCAGTGCTCAGTGTGTGGTAACCACTATGCCAGCCTTAGAGCTCTCAGGAGCCACCTGCGCAGTCATGCCAATAACCCTACAGGACCAGGACCTTCCAACTTGGAGCAAGATTGGAGGATGATCTGCTCCACCTGTGGCCAGAGCTTTTCCAGAAAGCAAGATCTTTTAAATCACCAGTTAGTCCATGGCCCCCAAAGACCAGATGGCCAGCAACAGAGTATTGGAGGAAATTCCACTAATGGTAATGACAAGATGGATGGACGCAACCACATTTGCGTGGACTGCGGCATGTTTTTTGCCGACCGCCACCATCTGATAACACATCTGTGCCCTGGTAAGAATCGGGCCACCTCACTGAACAAGCAGGGCCTGAACGGAGCCAAAGGGATGTCTGGTGGAGAGGGTGTAGGTGGCGTTGCCGGAGGAAGCAGTGATAGACATAGGCCAATGCTTGACCAAAGTGACAAACCACATAAGTGTGATCAGTGTGGACGAGGATACAGACACCCATGCTCACTCCTTAACCATAAGAAGTCTCATAAGACTGGTGTTTTCCGCTGCTTGGTGTGCCAGAAACGCTACTACAATCTACTGGCTCTCAAGAATCATCAGAGAACCCATTTTGATCTCAAGAGGTGTGTTGTCAACAGTGGCTATTATTGACTTTATGTGCATGTAATGTTGTACAGTTTACTACATTTAAAGAAAATGTTCAATATGAAATTCAGTTTGTTTCAATAAAGAATTGGAATTAGATTAGTTTCTCAAGTTGTGGATGTCTGAGAAACGAGCATGAATTAGCAAACCAATTAATTTAGTGTAAGTATTGGCAGTTAAAAGAAAAGGAACTAACACTGGACATTTATGATTCTGGTCTAAAATAACCAACCAAAGTTAATGTTTATTACCATTGCTTGGTAGATATTCTTATACTCACAGACATTCTGTTGTTTTCTTCATTTGTCTCATGTTACAGGCACAAATGTGAAGAATGTGGGAAGGCCTTTAAGATTCAAAAACAGCTGATAAACCACCTCCGTCTCCACGAGGAGCATCGGGCCAAAGGTCTTGTTAGGCAGCCTGGCCCATCTCAGATTCATACTATGAGAGGAGAGTCATCAAAGGGGCAGGTAATGGGAGTTAAGTACAGCCATCAAGGATTCAAAAAGCCGTATTCTTCTGCCGGAACTTCAAGGCCCCAGAAATTTGATCCAGCTGAAAGTGGAAGGCGGCCTTTTGCTTGTGAGGAATGTGGAAAGACGTACCGTCATGCAGGAAGCTTGGCCAATCATAAAAACCTTCACAAAATTGGAGAGTACCACTGTAATGTGTGTAATTCAACATACCCCAACAGGTTGGCAATGAAAAACCACTTACGTCTTCATTTTGCCCAGAAAAAGCACAATTGTCAAGACTGTGGCAAGGGCTTCCGAACCCAAAGGCAGCTAGCGACCCACACAACAGCTGGACTGTGTAAAGGCCCACAGGGTCCTGGAGCCCAGATGGATTTTGAGTGTGACGGCTGCTGTGAAGGCTTTGCTACTGCAGATGAGCTTGCAGCCCACGACTGCCCTGCCCAGCATCTGCCTTCATCCTCCACCACCACCACTTCCACCAACATCAGTATTGAGAGAAGCTCTGTAGACCTGGACTCTGATGAGAGACCATATGCTTGTGACTTGTGCAGTTGTACGTACAAACATGCAAGCTCTTTGCTAAACCACAAGCACACTCACAAAACTGGCAACTTTCGATGTAACTTCTGTGATAAGCCCTACACCAACTACATGGCGCTACGCAACCACATGCGCATCCATACCCAGCGGAAGAAGCACATTTGCCACACGTGTGGAAAAGCTTTCCGACTGGCCAGATTCCTTCGAAACCACCAGAAGGTCCACGAAGAGGGTGCAACGCCCTTTGGCTGCCCTACATGTGGAAAGAGTTTCCAAGGAAGATCTGGTCTGGCCAGGCATCGCTGCGGGGACAACCAGGTAGGCATGGAAGTCAGGAGGAAGGCCACTGCACCCACTGGAGAGGGCGAAGAGTGTCGGTACACGTGAGTTCTTGTCAGTTTGTGATTCTTCGAAGTTGGAAAAAAGAAAAACAGTAGTGAAGATAAATTTAGGTCTCTACATGTCTATTCCAGGTATATGATCTCCAATCCGGCTTCCTTGGGACCATACGCGTGCCGGAATTCGGATTTTTCTGAAGTTTGGACAAATTGAATTAGTGGAGAGACCAGATAAGTCAACCCCGTTTGCTTTCAGTTAGCATATGTCACACACTTTAGTTTACTTAGGCTGCCTATATTCAAACATGTTTAGTTTTACTGATTTCTTGCTTTGCTTTCTTATCAAAGTCATAGATTTTATAAAAAGCAGCATTATGTGTAAAATATTAGCAAACCTTATTTAAGTGTTATTGTTGTGTTTTTTTCCCTACCCTTACTCGTTTAAATATTTTTTGTAGTCTTTGATTGTCTTTGATCTGGTAGTCTCATGTGACTGGTCCGCTATTAGACTAGATACTCATGTAATGGCGCTCGTGCATTTTCTTGTCTTGGCAAACTGAAACCAGAGGGAAGATTAGGAAGTATTTGGAGCTAGCTGCACTGCACATGTCTAGAGTCCTTTATTGTGTTTTGGTAAAAGAATTCTCTTTTAGCGGAGCAGCTTTAGACAACTTCAGACATACATGGTAGAGGGTCCTTGCTTTGTTCATCAGCACTGCATTCAGAATTGAGAAATCGCTTTGGAAGAAAGCTGTGACAGGTGTTTGAAATTGTTTTTAGATGTGAAAGAAGCTGTTTGAAGCTTGTGTCCCTTTGTGCAGTGCAGGGAGCAGCAGATACCTCCAGGTTTCCTACATGAATCCCAGTTGTTTGTCTAGTTTCTCCCATGTCCCTTCCTCCCCCACCCAGAAGTCATCTGCCCTATGTCTAGAAATCATAACTTTAAATGGTACACCACTTTCAAGTAGTTTTCTTTAAAAGGTTAAAGCCGGATTTCAGATCATATACCTGTATGTAGAACATCTACATTAGTAGTTTAAAGTTTTGAGTTAAATAAATAAAAGTGGTAACCAATAAATTGGCTAGAACAGTGAAAACAAACTCATTATCTGCTGCTAATTTTCCTGTTTTTTTTTCCTTTCATCACTTCCATCCCGTTGTCTCTTCCCTCGTTTTTCTTTATTTGCCTTTGCACAGATGTGATCAGTGTGGCCGCTCCTACCGCCATGCCAGCTCCCTACTCAACCACAAAAACACCCACACTGTTGGCATCTACCACTGTGCAGTGTGCCTCAAAACCTACTCGAACCTGCTTGCCCTAAAGAATCACCGCCGCATCCACTCCGAGACACGGCGCCACCGTTGCCACGACTGTGGCAAGGCCTTTCGTGTTTCGTCTCAGCTCTACAACCATCGACGTGTCCACCAGAAGCAGCGGGAGCTGACGTGCCGGTCCTGTCAGAGAGCCTTTCCCACACAGGCCAGTTTCAGACTTCACATGGAAATCACTCATGGCCAGCCGCTTCAGTCCCGTCAGCCCAGATCCCAGCAGCCTCGACCAGGGGGCTCCCAGGAGCTAGGCTGGGGCTCAGGCCTAGACCTCACCTTGATGCAAGAGCAAGGACTTAACCCTGGCAGCATGGCTAGAGCTCGCAGCCACGGGGACAACCGTCAGGTCTTGAAATCACATGTCTGTGACCAATGTGGCCGTTCTTACCGCCATGCCAGCTCCCTGCTCAACCATAAAAACAGCCACAAAACTGGGACATACTTTTGCACCTCATGCCAGAAGGAGTTCCCTAACTTAATGTCCCTAAAGAACCATAGAAGAATTCACACTGAACCTAAGCGCTACCAGTGCCCGGACTGCGGAAAGTCCTTCCGTGTATCCACCCAACTCATCTGTCACCGTCGCATCCATACCAAGGAGAAACCGTTTTCCTGCCAGCATTGTGACAAGCGCTTCTCCTCCAAGTCCAACTTGAGGCACCACATGAAGGTGCATTGGAGCAGCTCAACGGCGCCCCCTCCCATGGCCATGGGTGCGCCCAACTTTCTGGGTATGCCCGGCGGCCCCTTCATATAAGCTATGGGATGGGGAGTTGTGGTAGATGGGGAGCAGGGAGTGGGTGGGATACCAGTCATATGCCAAGGTTCTTGGAGGTGCCAAAATGTAGCTTTTGCTCCTACTCAACCTCCTCATTTTTCATGTGTGGCTTTGGTGTAGTGCTAAACGCAAAATGGACGCTGTACTCAGAGGACTTAAAATGGAGGACATGCACATTTTCCCTGAGCTTTTCCAAGATGAATCTCAGAAGTTCCCACAAGGCTGCTGTTGTGGAACTGTCCAACGATTCTACACAGACTGAATGACTGGCAGACAAACATGGACTCTAGTTAAGACATGATGTAGATTGAATGAACTATATAGACTACACCTGCCTTACTCTCTACTGCATGTTGCCCTGTAAAGTGGAGATATCTTTGGAACACTGGTAATGAAGTCTGATGTCGGCCACTCACACTCCTGTAAAAACTGAGCTTTAATCAGACTGATTTTTAAAGATCAGCTCATATAGATGGATAAGTCCTGTTGTAGTGACTGAATGACAGACTGACTGTCAGAGCAGAGCTTCTTTTCAGTGTTCACATAAAGGCATGAGGAAGGCTGTTGCTTGCTTTTGAGCCGTCTTGTCAGTTTCAGTCCCTACATCTGATTTGTTCAGTGTTGTCTTTTTTTTTCTCGGCTCCCATCTCATTTCACTGTAGAGGGAATTTTGACTTTAGTTGTAGTTAATGATTTTAAACAATGTCCTGACAGAGTCAACCTAAAATAGGTCCAAATTGTTGTGACCAACATGTAGGTGCATTGGATGTACCAGTAAAGATGGCTTTAGCTGATTTTACCATTTTTTTTACCTCATTGGCTTGACAGAAGACAGCATTTAATGGCTGGCAGCTTTTACAGCTAAAGACAGGATGTGTGGGTCTGTGTGTAGATAAATGTGTTTGGGTGCACTGTTGCACAAAAAATGAGCTATTCACTTATTCATGTACCCTCTCTATAAGATCACTTCCTAACACCTCTCTTCCACATACAGATTCACTCTAAGAGCGTAGCTTGTGTACCCAGCACTGACTGTGCATTTGTTTTTTAATACTGTGATTATGCTGTTATTTTTTTACTCCATGACCCAGTTCATAAAAGTTCTTTTATAGGTGATTTTGAGCTATTTACCAGTATTGACTTCTCCACTGCACTTAGCTATGTGATAGAAAATACAGATACTTCAATATTGACAACAAAACCAGGTAAACTTTTCCTCAAAACAATTCGGTAATGAAACAGTTGTTGAAAAATCAGGTCATACTCGCTAATGTCTTCACCCTTGTGTGTTCCACTTTTCAGCTGCTAAACTCACATCAGGCTACCTGTAGTGAATTGCTGTGAACTCTGAACCAGAAGGCTGATTGATGATCAGCTGTACCTTAGTCATTGCTCAGTCAGAGAACATTTGTATGAATTTAAAACTCCTCTGTGTTGTCACAAGTATTCCAGCTTCAGTGACACCCATTAAGTGCTCAAGTCTGTATATGCGAACGAGTGGTGAACTGAGTGGTTTATAGTTCTCCCCACTCATTGCCTCGTGTCCAGCCCAGATCGTTTTTTTCTCAGACTTGTTACTGTACGATTGAGTAACCAGCTGAATGTGGCTGTAAGCTCAGACAACAAAAAAAAGTAAAGAAAGGTGAAAAAAATTGTTGGCTTTAGCCAAACACGACTGTTCTGTTTGACTCTGTATTTTAATCATGTACTATCTGCAGTACCTCTTTTATAAGAAGGCAAAAGACGACAGATCATTGTAGTAATGCATTTATTTATATTATTATTAACACTTATAATGGACAGCTCTAGTCTTTTAGGATGTGTGAGTTTAGAACTGTGTTGATGTAAAACGCCTACCTTGCGCCCTGCAACCCACCCCCACCCCTGTCCTGTGGAGATGATGGACTCTATTAAAGAACACTGGCCTCCATTGAGACTATGACCTGTTCTAATATGTGAAGACATGAGGATCTATAACTACAATGAAAAGTGTTTTTCTTTGCTACCAAGTGATGTTGTGACTGTTCTTCTCAGTTGAGACTTCCCATCATGCCTCTTCCATATTTATCTAATTTCTGAGTTTGACTGAACCCTACCTTCCCTTCTTTTTTCACGCAAACCTAACTCTCATTCAAAAGGGACAAATGTGGTGATTCTCCTGTTTGTTTGGAGTGTAATCAATCATCTGAATCTTTTTATGTTACACTTTTATGGTAACCTTGTATTTATTGGTGTTATTTTTTTCCCCATTATTTAATTGTTTGTTGACTATTTGGAAGCCTCTGTGTGTTCAAAAACACAGTTTGTCAGCGTTTTCAGGAGCACTGGTGCTAGATATAAAAAAGAAAAAAGTCAAAGCCGTGCAGTGACCGTCAAGTGCTGTAGGAATTAATGTGATCTAGAACACAGAAATAATACCTGTATATTCTCAATTTTTATTTTTGCATCTCCTTTATCCACCACATTTTTGAGTGTACACTTCTGGCCTGCATTTCAAGTAGTTTTTAGAAACAAAAAATGGAAAAACTTTGGTTTGGAACAACTATAATCTCTTGTTTCAAGTTAAAAAAAAATTCCAAACATATATTATATACACACACACGTGTACACACACATTCTCACACATACATTCATACATACATATATATATGTAATGTCTTCTATACACTTTTATAAACTATGTTTTGATAATTCATTTCTTAACAGAAAACTTGTCCATATACTATAACCCTTACTGCTGAGTACTGGAAATAAATAGCTCGAAAAAAGCAGATTGGACGTCAGTGTTTTCAATATGTTCTCCTTAACCAGTGTAAACTCAAATAAAAATTATTTATATCACCCATCCACTGGGTGCAGCACTAAAATGCATCAGCACAACTCTGCTAACCCAGTGCTTAAATCACTGCTGTGTTGTTAGTAGATGATATACTAAAATAAGCTTCTGGATTCCAATAGAAACTTTGTCTCATTCTGATAACATAAACACTTGTTTAAACCAAATCTAGTTTTCCAGGATATTCTGTCATTAGAATATTATATTGATCTATTTATGTGCGATTGAGATTGTTAACAATGAAATAATTAGTAATAAAAGACCAAATATGTGATCAGTCATTGATAGAAATGTTCATCTTTGATCCAGTACTTCATAGAAGGTGCAGCATGGACAGCTTATGGATTCAGAGCCATGGGACAAAATCACCTGGGGCTGAAGTCTTGACCTGTTGAGTTTGTGTGTTAACTGTGATGCTATCAGCAAACAACACGTGACCAGCAAGTTTATAAACTGCCATCACTAACACAAGGCGTATGATGGAATGTGATTGGGACGAATGCACAAAAGCCACGAGCTCAGTGTTCCTAAAACTGTTACAGACCGGCTTCTTATCTGTCTGTGGGTAAGGAAATGAGAATAAGAAGAATTCAAACTAGTTCAAGAAGTGACTTTTCCTATTTAATAGCAGCTGTTCGAATTGAACTGGTGCCAATCTGTGACTCAGCTGTTGGGGGCATGTTTTAATATAAATGTCACAGAGGTTCCAAAAAAACAAACAAAACTGAGCCGGAAATTAAGTCTTTGACTCTACATGAATCCAAATCTAAACACCAGAAAATGTTTCAGACGACTCAAACCTTGTAAAAAACAAGGTTTACTGTGGTTTCGCTGTAAACTGAAAATCACGTCAAAATCAATGTTCTTTCACTAACAAGTTTCTTTTGTTAATTTTGAATAGATCATTCAAACCTATTTCACTGATGATCTCAGACCTCTTGACTAAAATACTGTGTCTGTTTGTTTTTATCCTTTAATGGCTTTCAGTGATTTTTAAGCACAGGATGATCATGTTCTAGTTGATGGTGTCTGCTGTAAATCCTCAGATCATTGTATTAGAGACCACAAACACAATGTGTTAACATTTTTGGGACTTTGTTTCCTGTTATATTGTATTTACCAAGTAATTAATTATTTAATAGCCTCATTATTTTTAGTCTAATGTTTGGAGATGAATGTTTGAAAAGATATTAACAACTGTGTTTTGCGTTCTTTTTGAAATAATTGTAAGTATGGACCGTGGACTTGTAAATATGAGCTTGTGAAAGAGATTCTGTAATTGAGTTGTTTTTTTCCTCCACAACCGTGCTGTAAAGTGTGTAATGCAGATTGTGTTATGAAATTTGACTGTAGTATCTTTGAGGCACACTTCCTTTTAATCCGATGTCATGTGAATGTGTCGCTTCATGTCTGAATGAGGAGCCTAGTCAGTTCCCAGCAGCAATGCTTGTCATTACTAGTCATACCTATTGATTTTCATTGTCACTAAAGTAATGGTTAAATTGTCAGTACTTCCTAGACATTGTCATATGTTTATGCATATTATAATACTGAGAACGGGATACTTACCCATAGTTGCTGTCTGTGTGCACAGTATAAGGGTTTTTGTGTGGCTCTCTGACTATTTAAGTATGACGATGTTTCTCCTCTCTCAGATCAGAGTCCGGAGAGTCCAAGCAGCTCCAGGAGCTTCGTCTGCAACCAGTGTGGCCGTTCTTACCGCCATGCCAGCTCCCTGCTCAACCATAAGAACAGCCACAAGACTGGCGCCTACTTCTGCAACTCCTGTAGGAAGGAGTTCCCCAACCTGATGTCCCTCAAGAACCACAGGCGGATTCACACAGAACCCAAACGCTACCGGTGTCCCGACTGTGGCAAGTCCTTCCGGGTGTCCACCGCACTCATCTGCCACCGTCGCATCCACACCAAGGAGAAGCCGTTCTCCTGCCAGCAGTGTGACAAGCGCTTCTCCTCCCGCTCCAACCTGAGACACCACATGAAGGTGCATTGGAGAAACCCGCTGTCCAGGGGGATGGCGTCTGCCTTCCTTACTGTCTCCTCCAGGCCTTTCTAAACATCCAGCCTCGCTCTTCTCCTACTGCCTTGTGTTGACTTGAGGATGTCTGGATCAGACCATTCTCTTCTGCTGGAGAGTCACAGACCTGACAGTCCATTTACACTGTATATAATTCAATTCACTGTGGGTTTGTCTTCTTTTTATACCATTTCAATTCTTAGACTTTTTAATGCTTCCATAAAGACTGTTACACAAAACAGACTATTTCATTTACACGCTGAAAACCTGCAGTCATAGAAAGTGTTTGCGCATGAGCACTACCTTTTACTCACAGCAAAAATGTGAGGAGTTTTCAATTACTCTGAACAGTAAAGAGGCTTTTACATTGTCAGAGGCACATCTGTGTTTTGTCATGGACTGTGTATGGCAGCCTGAGTGGATACGCCAGTGACTCTTGACTTGACCTGTGGCTGGTGACAGTAATGGTGACGCTCTGAAGCACAAACCTCTCGAACTACA
Source organism: Betta splendens (assembly GCF_900634795.4). Classification (NCBI taxonomy): domain Eukaryota; kingdom Metazoa; phylum Chordata; class Actinopteri; order Anabantiformes; family Osphronemidae; genus Betta; species Betta splendens. Next base: position 13,288,214 of record NC_040888.2, read on the forward strand.
CATTTCCTTCTTGTGACATCATCTTCCACCGCTTCTGCAGTTGAGACTTCTGTACATATTCAGGACGTCAATGTGGACATGAGGTTTTTGGAGGATATGAACAGCACCTCCACATGTAGACATAAAGAAGACAGCAACCAGGATATGTCTGCTAAAAAGCTAAGCAAACTAGCTGCTTCAGTATGAATCCAACCTCCTTTTATGTTTTCAGTCCTCGTCTTCTGAAGGAATGCTGAGGAAGCGAACAACAACTTGTGTAGGTAGAGACAAACATTTCCACCTTTTCTTTTTAAGGACACAAAGGTGATGGGACACCACAATGATGACATTCATTTATGTCTGGCTCTTCACAAAAGCTTTATAAGATTTGAAAACTGGATGACGTAGTTTCGGTTCACTTGCGTCCAAACTGGCTCAAAGTGAGAGAAAAAAAGTTTGTCTTTGTTAAGTCAACTGATTAACTCATTATCAAGTATAATGTGAGTTTTTAAAATGATGAATCATTCATTAGTGTTGTCATTCTACCAAAACCAACTATAATTTGGGAATGACAGAATAATCTTTTATTATTTTGTCATTGCTGAGCTGATGTCCAGTGATTCTAAAATACGTTCTCGTGATTGAGATAAAGTGTCTCACTTTGTAATGTGAATATGAAACTAAGAAGTCGTTATTAAGTATCTCCTGCCTATGATACATGTTACAGTCAACAAGGCTAAGACAGTGAACCATGTTCCCAACACACAGAGAGATGTGGTAGAGATGTGACACTACAGTATGTTGTGCCAATGTTTTCAGTTTTGTACCTCTGTGGGTGAACATAAAGAATCATTAAGGTATTTGTTGATTCATGAAGACATATTTTGGGTCTTTATTGATAATCAAGACAAGCTAAACTCAGGAGGGTATTCTCTGACATCACACCATGGAAACAGACTAGACATCTGAAATAAGTGCACAGCGGAAAATCATTAGACATTCATGACGGAAAATATATTGATTATGTTACTGTAGCTCAGGACATAATTAGGACCAACTACACAACCTTTTGTAGTTGCATTTAATGCTCATAAGAACTTTCCAATATAATCTAGTGTAAACACAGACTTTCAGAAGACATTGTAAAAACATTCATCCTGGATTCTCAGGGGGCCCTTTAAAATATCTGGCGTCACTTAAAGTAAACATGGTTGCCACATGCCCTTGTTTAGTGGGAATCTTACAGTGGTTCCTGCCTTATGTGTTTGTACTATTCCTGTCAAACACAAGAAGCTGGAAAATGCTGTCTTAGAAAACAAAGACAAAGTGACAGTATCATTCAGCTTCTGATTGACAGACAGCTGATTAAAGTATCAGCAGCAGTGGGTAGGTAGGCTGAATTGAGGACTGTGTATGGGAATCACTGTTATATTATAACAGAGTATTATTGTGTCTAACACTTTTTTTCCTTTTCCAAATTATTGAGAACATGTTTTCTTAGTCATGTTCAACCTCTTACTCATAGGGAATTGTCTTAATTATAGACGTCATTCTAATTCATGGGCGATTAACCAACCACATGAATTTAAATGTAGTTTTGTCATTATTGTCCTCTTCATTTATTTTGGATTTCCTTCGTGGGTAAAGTTGATGGTGGAATTCAAGAGACATCACAGTTTTTTAGTTTCACACTACAGCATCCAGCTTGAAATGACTAATAACGTCCTCATGCAATGATGAGAAATTATGTGTTTGTTAGGTCCTGAATGTTTCAGGTCTGATCCCAGCTGCTCACCTATATACTGTAGTCTGATGACAATTAAAGAGAAGTATGTGCTGGTGAGGTATCCTCTTACTGTATGTGGTCACAAACCACATACACAAAACTACAATTGTTTTCACAAAACAAAAAACTTTAGTTATTTGATCCATAAACAAATGGTCACAAAGTCTTCAATGACCACAAAAAGAAGTTAGACATGTTTTCTGAGATTCACGATTATAACGTCTCATATTTTATCTTTTAAATGATCTTTCAGAAATGATTTCAGAATTGTCAGAAAGCATTCATATCAAATATATTTTCATAACTGAAACTTTTATAGATGACATACTAAGACACAAAAAAATCATGAAAAAGGATGTAAATTTGTCTTTGTCAACATATACCACAACTTGGTATTACAATATTGTGGTTTCTATGCTTTTTTAATAGTTTTAAGAAGAATTTTGTCATATAGATGTCAAATATTGTCAACTATATATGTAATAAATAGATATGACTATGATTTGATTATGATGAGAAAAAAGACAAATATAACAAGCAAATTTGGATTTTAACAGCTTAAGCTCACAACATAACTTAGATTATCTGATGATGAAGTGATGAAGAAGCAATTAAGTAAGAGCAGTGATTCAGTTTCACCAAACTCTAACTGCAAATCTTGGTTTTAATATTCCATTTCAGCCTACTGAATACCAACTGGCATTATGAGTGTTGTAAAAGGAATTCATTAACAAAAGGAATTTCAAACTGTGGAACATGAACTCATAAAGCTTTATTTATGCCATTTATAGGTGTTTATGATATTTGACGAATCTGTCTGCTGTATTTGGACTTTTTGACATTTTACAAAATGTATTTGTATTTACATGAATGCTTTCCCATAGGCATGAACACATTATATAGACTTATTTTACAGAGAGAACAAAATAACCGTTTATATTTAGCAACAAGAAATGTTTCTTCAAATATACAAGATTAAGTCAGAAGAGAAAACATGTCTAATTTACTTTTTTTTGAATCAATACTTTGGCATTTGGAATTTTGTTTCAATAGGTTTAAGGTTATCTGATTGCTAATACAGTGAAAATTGTTGATATATTACAAAAGTCACATTCCTGTATATTAGATTCCTCCAGGACACAACCTTTATTCACTTAAAGGAAAAGTTGCATTTGCTCAGATTAATCTGCATTAGCAGCAGTTCTAGGGATGCACAATGGTGTAGTAGAAAGTGACTAGTAGATACCTATAGCAGTAGGCTCCTTGTGCTGTACTGTCACTGTACCTCTATATTATAACCTCTGTATAAACCTTTATACACAAACATAAGTGTACAATGTCTTTTATTTCTATAATGCGTGAAAAATGACTCCCAGGCATGAGTGCTGAGCTTTAAAGAAGCAGTGCTTGGTGAGAAACAGTGTAAGAATGTCACTGAAAGCAGTAAATATTAACCCTTTAATCACTTCCTTTAAAAAGTTAAATGCTTCTTTTAAAAAAAAAATAACTGTCTTTGTTGTAACTAAATCTTGTTTTGTCAATCATATAGTATTTCTAAATAGTCAGCAGGGCGGTGTATGGATTTATTGTAAAACTTACATTCTAATTTTGTTTGCTTTTTTAAAACAAAAATAGATAAAATGTTTAATATAAAAGTTTACATCAGTATTAAGTAAACAAAAATGCTTGAGGGTATTAAATGTGCCTTAAACCCCCACTCATCATAATTATATAACGTATAAAGTATGATGCTGTAGAACTTGCAGAAATAGTGTTTATGAAGGTAAGTAAGATAAGTACTTATAGGCCTCTCTGTACTGCCAGTGATGGTATAAAATGTTACAATCTATAGCCATAAAGAAATTGAGTTATAACTTATAATTTATAGTAGAAAAATACCCCACATACCTAAATGACAGATGGGATTGGCTTTGGCATAACCCTTGCAGCTAGTTTACAGACAACACCTCTGATATAATTAAGAGCAAATATAGCTGTATGAATAAATTAATAATTATGATTACAAAAAACATAATACTGCTTTTAGTAGCTATATTAACTTTTTAAAAGCACAAATGGGTTATACTTACTACAGTTGCAAAAAGAAGATCTATTAAATAAGTCTAATGAGGTAATCAAGCCAATCAGTTCTAGTCTACAAACAATAGGAAATTAAATACTAGCTGTTAGAATGTTTGTGATTGCTTGTGATTTTAATATACAGTAAATGAAATACTGCACTGTTTTATGGCAGCAGTAAATGTTACAACATGTGAACACCAGATGTCAAAGCCTGACTCTGGAATGCCAATTAACCTTCATAGATAGAAAACAAAACATAAATGCCACCGGAACAAGTGATTAAAAGACACAAGGCAATAAAGATTCTTGCAGGCAATGAGCATACACTGAACAATCCTTTTCTTTATTCATTTTTTGTTATCATTTCAATATTTCTGTCAGGGTTTGTTTTTTTTTAGTTTTTGTTTTAAATTAAAATTTTGACACACTTATAAAAGACAGCATCTGCATAGAGTTGTCATCTTAAAGATCCATGAAGAGAGAAAGAGGTAAGGGGAAAGGAGAGAGCAAGAGAGAGAGTGAGAGAAAGAGTGAGAGAGAGCGAGAGAGAGAGAGAGAGAGAGAGAGAAGGGGGCATGAGGGAGGGCAAGAGGCAGGAGGCAAATCGGTAAAGAAGGGGGGAGGGGAGGGGGAATACTGGCACGTCACATGAACTAAACAGAACAGCCAACAGCAGTACGAGAGAGGAGGGAGGAGGAGACAAGGTCTGGGGGGTGGGCAGTTGGCTGGGGAGGTAAAGGTGTTTTTATTTAGAGGGGTAAGTCGGGGAGGGGGGGACAGATCGCTTTTACATTACGCTACGCACACATACACACACACAAAAAAAACGGGACACAAGTTGCATTTCCAGTCAAAGTTGCATTGAAAGAGCGATGGCCCTGTCCTCTTTTTATTCATTGTTTTAGAATAGTGAGAAATAAATTTAGTAAAGTCGAGTCTCCGTCCCTCACCTGCCATTTTCCCCCGAGATAGATTGTGTGTGTCTGCCACAAAGACAAGCTGTGTTTTTGGCATCTAAAATGGGTGGTTTTGTCAGAGGAGTTCCTGCAGGAGGTGCCTAAACGCCTCTGGGGATAAAGAAAGCCCTTGTTTCTCTGAATATTGCACGCTTTGTTGTGGTAGGCCTGTACGAGGCTAGAGAATGGGCCCAACAGTAGCTGGCGGCTTTGGGAGGTCTGTTTATTTTAAACCCATCGAAGGTGCGTTCAAACTAGATTTGCAGTGGTCTTGTCGCATAAAAAGGAAGACTGAGAGGGCGTTTTGGCGGGTACTAAGGTAGAAACAGAGGATTTCAAAATTGGACTGTGCTTAATTTACCAAAAAGGTTATTGATCTCAGCCATAGAAATACAAGGTGGCTCAGATGTTATCATTAAAGGAAAAGTGACTGTCCCTTGGCTATTATAGCAAAAAAAAACAATATTTCTTATATAAATATGTGTGACTTAGTGTAATTCAGCTAATGAATGTGTTTTTTATTGAAAGCCTTTAGCGTCTAAAAGCAACATAGGAATAGAGTCACTAAATGATCTAGCAGTCTGACATTAGCCCAGGTGATTTTGGCATTTTCCTCTCTCTCTGACGACTAGTAAGACTGAGTGCAGGCTAAACTCTGGGGAAAACAGGTGGGCAAGGAGAGGAGATTGGGTGTGTAGTTTGGCTAGAAGGCTGTCGTGGAGAGACTCAACGTCAAACAGAGAGAAAGAGTTCGAAAACCACTAGCGGGGCTTTCAAAGCAATGAAGGGCTTGGCCTGGAAAGCCCCAGGGGTTTAGGTTTTCAAATATGGAGGGAAGCACTTTCACCAGAGGAGCCAGTGGGTGGAGACTCTGGAACTGGGGTGATGGACAGAGCTGTGGTTGTGGCTGTGTTAACACCACAAAGGCAAAAAATGTTAGAGTTCCCGCTGATGCAGAAGATCCTTTAATTTCTGTCGCAACCAAATGAATTTGACATTTGTTTTTGACAGAAGCCAAAAGACCTTAATGACAAAAAAGGGTACAACACTGACTCGCTTAGTGGCTGAACTATCTCTAAAACCACTATCGTACCTTGTTTTGTCCACCTGTGTGAAAAGTAAGATACCAGCAGGCTGGTGTGAACACAGCTTTTGAATTAAGATACAACAACACTGAAAGCCATGTTTCTCTTTCTCTGTTTCCCTGTTGTCATCTCTTGCCCACAAATCAAGACATGGGAGTAAAGGCCTATAGGTGAAGATGGCTGATGTTTTAGAGGTTCAGCGAAAGTGGCAAAAAAGGACAGAGATCGAACTACTTGTCAACTTTGACAGGAATAGATATCTCAGTAGATTTATACATAGACATGCAAGTCATTTTTTCTCTCTTTGAAGTTATTTACAATAATTACATAACACAAAGAATCCAGTTTCAGTTTGACAAAATTGCGAGCATTCAATATTCAATATTACTACTATTATTTATGATAACATAACTCCTTTGTACTTCTTTAAATCATTGCTATTATAGAATGGTCACAACCTCCCTTTTTTAAAGTTTAGTGTTTGTTGATTACTTTGTGTGAAGCTGTTCGTTCTTTCTCTGGGTTTTTGCAAATGTTTTACTGCATTTTGCTTTGTAATTTGTGATAACATCAACAACAACAACAATAATAATAATAATAATAATAATAATAATAATAATAATAATAATAATAATAATAATAATAATAATAATAATAATAATAATAACAATAATAATAATAATGTTATTTAAGTGTCTTTCCTACTTGCTATGGCAGAGATCATGTGGGCGTGATCTATTGTCATGCCCCTCCCCCTAAACCCTCCCACCCCTCCCACTAGGAAAAAAAAAACACTGATACAAACCAAATACTGTCTCGTATGTTGAGAATAGAAAGTCATATGGGAGCAACAAACAAATCATCATCAGAAACAGCAAACAATATCAACTCGCAGCTACTACTGCTGACAAGAGCAGGTCGAAGCCACAACAAACAAGTATGTTCATTTTATCATCATCCAGAGCAGGGCACTGAACAGGTTTTGGTTTTTGAAAGTTATTTCAGGAAGACAAAAATCATCATAGAGAAGAGTTTAACTGTCCGACAAGGGAGGAACAAAGAAGTAAATTAAAAATTGTGAAAAACTAGAATCCCCGTAAATCTTCTAGATCCCTGTGCCTGTTGACAGAAGACAGACACTCATCTGCAGACATTGTGCTGCTGGTTCAAGCCAAAACCCTATGGCAACTATTATTAATTTTCAGTATGTGCAAGGAAAGAGCTAGAGTGCTTCCGCACACAGGCTAATAGGTAACACAAAGTCAATCTTTGGAGTCTTGGTGTCGCACCCAAACTCTCTCCAGATGATTTTTTCCTGTTTTCTGTACCCAGCTCTGACAAAAACTGTACACAGCCAATAGAAGCAGTAATACATACAGTTATAGAAACGCAGTGTGTTGGTGTAAGATCTTGCTTTTTATATGTGACAATGCTGCAGTCCTTCCTCACACACAGGAAAAGGCTGGCTGTAGGTTTACAGGAAGGTGCTAGCTCTGTGGGATGATGATGTCACACAGCCATAGTTCTACATATACACAACTGAAATTTGGAAGCCACATCGTATAACTGCAAAGAATATAGATGGTCCAAATTTCCAAGCCACTGATCCGTAACTGCTAATTTGATCTGTGTGGATACATATTCAATATGATACTGTTTGTTGCAAAAAACTGTCAAAGTAAATAGTAGTTAGTAAATTAGTGGAGGTTGTAATGATGCATTTTTGTGCAGTACAGTTACTCGATTCTAACAGAAAATTGGCAAGAAAGGCAAACACAGAGCTTGGGAGAGTTGCAAGCGAAGAGGCTGTGGTTGGTTCACTTTGACCCATCAGCGATAAAACCGATGACCCTTTGTGACTGGCTAGCACAACCTTCAAACCTGCAGGAAACTATGATCCTGTAACGTGAGCACAGAGACTGGTAAACAAGCTGTACACAAAATAATGACACCAAAATATCGGTAACAGCAATTAATGAATAGAACAAGTAAAGCACCACCGTTGTCTCCGTCTATGCCTTAAGCGAAGGAGATGTGTACATATGCTAGTTGTTTTACAGATGATTATGTATTATATTTTTTCAGTAATCTAACATCTACAACTGGAAAGGAAAGAAAATGGGGGGGTGGAGGCAGATGCTGTAGTGGCGGAGGATGTTGGTTGAATTGGCGGGCGGACCCACATGCAAGAGGGTGGCTGGGCTTTTGTTTTTATAGTTACATGGTTTTTCACCTTTCGTGACGAACGTTTTTGTGTAAACTTGGCTTGTGTTGTGCTCTTTGATAATTGCGGCTAACATTTTGCGAACATGAGGGCTGGGCAAAAAACGCTTTGGTTTGAATTTCAATAAATATAATAACTATAACAGTGATTATGGTGTCCATAAATATGTCTGACGTCTTAAAAAACAAAAACAAAGTGGAACTCGTTAAACGGTTGCAACCCAGGGACCTGCAATCAGATGCCTTGCACATCGAAACAAACTAGTGCTGCACAAACACTCACACACACACAACCACACACACACACTTTTTGCGCGTTTAAGCACTTATCTCGTTTCACTGAAGAGGAAGGACGGCATGCTGCACACACACAAGGCCAGAGAGGAGGAGCAACAGGAAGTTTGCCCACAACTAACAAAAAAATGTATATTATGTGGACAATACCTTTACAGAAACACAACACAAATGCCACTTTGGAAGCAAAGCACAGACATCAGCTGATAACAGTGGTGTGTGACCTAGTGGGAAGTCTGGAGGTCGATGTCGGGGGTTTGGGAAGCAGGATGGCTCAAGTGGATGGCAGCATATTTGAAGACTTGCCTTTGACAGCTTCACGTTAAAATATCAGCCTTAAACTTAAAAAAACACGGATACTCTTTGAAAAATTGTTACAAAGCATATGCTGAAAAGTCAACATATGTTTAAGGTTTAAATGATTCTTAAGCTTGAGAATGCAGACTAGGAAGCGTAGTTAGCGAACATAGTTAGCGGCTAGGTCCGATGAGTGGTAAAGTGCACGACATGGAGGGCGGGTTAGGGTTGGGGTACAAAAAACACCATCATGCAAACTCCACAACGCTTTTGCATGCCTATTATTATTACCATTATTACACACAACTGAATGGGCAGGGCCTGCTGGAGAAGGGAAGGAGCAGACCTGCGGTCTTTTTGCACAACCAAACAACACAAATAGGACAAGTAAAGACAAAAGCGCAGGGGCCTGAATACTCAGACAAACCTCCAAACATTCTCAAAGTTAACCTCGATTCTTTTATGCTTTTGTGATGTTTGCCTGTGTTCTCGTTCCCAGGAGGACGGTGACTGGGCCTGATCAATGGCTGCCAGACAGGACCAGGAATGTTACAGCAAAACACACACGCATACAAATGGAAAGAAAGAAATGTCAGTATCAACAAGGTAGCTGGTGCTAAGACATTAGCCTCACATCACTGATATGACTTATATTCACCACGACCACCACCGCCTAACCACTGCAAGACTACCGCAATAACTTTGGTGACCGTGATGTTGATTCAACGATTCAACCGGGAACATGAAATATTAGTATTAAATATTGCATTATTTTGGCCGATACGGCAGGTGATAAACTTACAGCACTATGACTGGTGAATGGTAAAATGTGTTGACTCGATTTCCAGATTTGTCCATTCGCTGATTACATTGTCTGAAGTGGAGCTGCTCCAGTAGAGTCCTAAGGCAGGCTAACATTTTAATATTTGACCAATTTGTCGACAGATTCGGCAGCAGCACCACATTTCCATTTTAAAATGACAGACTAGCCATTAACGTAGACAACACAACAGCAGAGGACAGCTTTGATTATTAAGTTTACTGGCTGGGTTTTAGGGCAATTGAAAAATAAATGACTCTTTCCACGCTATTTCAAACCTGAAGCTAAGGATGCTAATTTTTATTGAGCGACTAAACAGTAGAACGAACATCTACAGCTAACAGCGCTAACTACTACAACTCCCAAGTAAACAATGTACATGAACGCAACAGCTACTTTTTATTGTCTACACATTGTCCTTACCAAAAGCAGTTAATATGACCTTATGTTTTTGTATTCTTGGCTTTTTTGGAGCTGTACATGCAAACAATCTCAGATTGTTTTTTTATTCTCAATAATTCTACAACTTCTAAAGTGGGGAAAATATACAGTGACCTAACTACTTTTCTGTCAAATGAAACTGGACTTTCACAAACTGCCTTTATTGCTCTGAGTGTAGTGTCGATTGAGTTTGTGTGGTAACTGTGACATCTGTTGTGGTTTGATGGTGGAGGATTATGCGGCATAGGCCTCAACAGCAGCATGTGTATCACATCACGAGCCTTAGCACGGACTAACACTCCTCAAGCCAGTTTCACAACACTGCGTTATAGTATTCAACACGTCATGATTCGGACAATGCACATATTATACATGTACAAAACAAAATATGGTTTTGCAATGTATTTTTTGTAAATTGTAAAAACACGTGTGCTGTCCCTATCAGGAGCAGTGCTTTATCAAGACAGAATGAGCATATAAGAAATAGTTTTCTTAAAATTGATAGTCATATTTTTATATATCGCTAACTGCTAATGCTAAAACAATCTGTATACATATGTTTTAAGTTTGAAACTGGGAAATGTTTATGTCGCGCGAGCAAAAACTAACTTGACAAAATTAATCTTACTAGACAACTAATGCAAAATCAGCTTATTGATCAGTCTTCAATCATGAAGACTGTGCAATTTGGTTAATCTTAACTTACAACAAGATTATTGTGTCAAACAATTACAATCTATACATAACACAAGATAATGCTATGTCATGCTAAGCAACACTAACTGGCATGATGTGTAACACAGGTTAGTTATCAGTGTGGGTGTATCCAGTCTCTGTGTTAGATGCATATGAGTTGTCCATGCATGTGCTATGTGGTGAATGTATGTAAATGAATGTGTATTTTTTATGTGTCACCCAAACGTCCATGCAGGAAATCCTCTAATATGTAAATAATCTCCTGCTCTGTAGCACCTGTGTAACTCATTCCAATTGTGTGACAGTAAAGTAAAATCTCACGCATTCATGCTCAGGAGATGCAGGAGATGGAGGGATGCAGCAGACAAACCATACAGGCCAAACATCACAGGACACGTCACGCACTGAAACAGCAGCGTCATGAAACAACAAAGCAACAAGCGTTCCCTACTGAAAAACGACAACAACAAAAAAAAAACACATTATCACTGCAACACTTCAGGTTTTCAACAATGTCCATCTCGTTGGTTGTCTCGATTGTTTCGTACTTATATAATCTTATAGTTTACATTAAGCTTCTTTTTATACTTTTGAATGTGTTCTGTTCATTTTTTAGAATTTTCCAGAAGAACAGTCATGATTTGCTTCAATCATGATATTTCTACAGTGAGGTGGGACAATTCCTCTTCCTCTTATCTGAGCTGCATAGATTGACCGTCCGTCTCCTCCCACCCTCCCGTTAACTCTTCTCCTCCCACACCGCTTCCCTCCCACTGTTCACCTTTCAGTCAGATGATGTCAGACTGTCTACAGCTGTGAAAACATCTCAGTGGGCCGCGTGTCCCACTCTCTCCTAGCTGGTTTTTCAAATGGCATGTGGCAGGTCAGCTTTTGCCCATCTATTTTAAGCTCATTTAATAAACTGACCGAGGTGAATGACAGGAGAGAGCAACTAAATGAGAGGTGGTCTAAAGAGGAAGCTGAGCCATGAGCTAGGGCGGTGGCGGTCCCTCCCCCCCCAGAAAAAAGGGGACAATGTTGGTTCTACCAATGCCAGAGGGTGCTAGTCCTGCAGGACAACTCTGGAATCTTTGTTCCGCAATACAACAGAGTTCTAGAGCCCCAGAGAGTTCTGACGGAGCTGATGGGTGTTATCTGGACTGGAGGTGTAAAAGAGTTCACCAGAAAGCCGAGAGCATTTTTTTTTAAGTATGTGCTCTGTGACGTTACAAATGGTGCTCAGTTCCAGAGCTCTGATTAGGGCACGGCCATGAAGAGCTAATAACACAAATCCAGTTTGGCTCCGGAGTGCTCATCCTGCAGAATTCCCACCCGGCAGCATTCACCATCACTGTCCTCGGAGACTCCCGAAAAATGAAAGAAACTTTAAAAAAATAGGAAAACCCGCAAAACAAACACTTTTAAATGTCATTTTATAGGTCATGTGTTGTTTCATTTACATGTACATCTGTAATAAATATTAGGTTTATTTGTACCCTCTTTGTATATGATATATATTTATGTAAGCTATAATGTGATGGTGTTTTTTTGTCTTTGTTTTTTGAACCCCACCCATCCCTGTGGTGTTTCCTCTTATCTGTAATTGGATTGTTATCTCTTCCTAGCTGAGTGTTTATCTGTCTTGCATTTGCGTTTCAAGTTTTTGTGTGGTTGTCATCGTTGGTGTTTCTTCTCTCTGCTGGCTGTCGGACGGTCGGTCGGCGTCAGTTGTTGCAGCGGCGGGCGGTGGAGCGTCTTAGAAGCCCAGCGTGCCGCCAATAGTCGACGCCAGGACCACACCCAGAATGATGCAGCAGATGATGATCATGATCTTCTTCTGCAGGTAAACCGGAGACACACACACGCGGGTTAATAATGAAAGGCACATTCGCAGATTTGGGATTTTTCTTTGTTGACATGCTATATAAACACGTTACCTTGCGAGCCTGGCTCTGGTATTTGACAGCCTTCTTGGTGTCAGATACGGCTCGTTCCACGTAGTCGACGGAGTGTTCCACGTTGTACTCAATTCTGTCAATCATCTCTCCCTAGAATCGCCGATACATCCCATATCACCATACCTCAAGCAAAGTCTCAACCATGAGAAGTCCTGCTTTTATTTGCTTACACATACCTGGCTTTCGACCAGCATGGCCATGTCAACAAACATATCGTGCAGCTCGCGGATGCTGTTTTCCAGCTTTATGATCTCAGTGTGCCGGGTCTCAATCTCGTTCAGGGCTTGCTTAGTCATCTGAGAGTCCATTTTGATCTAGGTTTCAACACAAATATGATTAAACACAGCAAAACAACAATAAAGAGAATGGACAGTGAGAACAATATTCTAGTGTCTTGTCTTTTAGCTGCCAGTGACCAGGATCAGGGAGTGTTCATGGTAAGGTTCAGATGTGGATGAGGGTTAATTTATGGTAAGTTTATTTAAGTTACAAAAAGAGAATCATTTTCAGATAGAAGCCTCTAAGTTATAGGATATGGAGCATCGTCACTAACTTTACTTCACAGTAAAAGTATATATGGCATCTATTTTGAATATGTTTTTAATTTGTGGTATGACCTTTGACCTCCAGCTTCTGCTGATCACAGTCTCTTGCTGAATCACTTACCTGCTCATAGAGTTAATAAAGAACCCAAGCTGTAAAACATTGCTTTTACTGAGCCCCTCTAGTTGAGATCATACCTGAATGAGGATTTAACCATAAGGGTTCAGTGAAGCGTTTTTTAGCCTGGTGTTCCGTTACAGTGGCTGTCTGTGAATGTGACCACAGATCAGCACCAGGTCAGTCAGGTGAGCTTTTAATTTAAAGGAGCAGACAATATTGTCAAGTTAAACCTCCAAAATAAAGGCTCGCCTGCACTGCAGCTGGCATCTCACCCACCCTCCCGCCATCCTCCCTGCAGTCGCGTGACAAAGGCCGTATTCACTTGATGTCTCAGCGCACCTTGTGGCCATTCTGCAGTCCCGATTATTCAAATGAGAATCATTACAGGAGGCAGAACGGCTCAGGTTAAAGGTGGGCTCAGGTGCGGTGCTTACATCATCAGTGAAGATGGCCAGCTTGCCACTCTCCAACATGTCCTCTAGCTCCTCATTGGTGGTGGTTCTTCCAGCTGCAGACAGAACACACAGAGGGTTTACCGCTGGTGAGACACCTAAAGTCACATGAGCCATATTCAGACCATACACTAATAATACCTGTACATTAATATGATGATGTAACACTGATATGTATTGTGATTCTTTTGAAAAATGTATTAGTGTTTACCTTTAAGCAGATCTTTGTGAGGTGCTATCTACTATTTATTATACTGATTAAGTCATATAACTTTTACCTCACTGACATTAACAACTACTTCTCTTCTAAGGCTTGGGGGTTTAGCTTGAGTCTATGCATCTGGCTTGGGTATGTATGTGTTTGAAGGTCAGCACTAGACTGCAGAGATTAAAATAGCTGCAGTCTGTCTGCTGGTTTGTGTGTTTGTCTGCATTGACTTCATGGGCTTGTGTGTGTGTGTGCGTGCGTGCGTGCGTGCGTGTGTGCGTGCATGCATGCGTGTGTGTGTGTGGGTGGGTGGGTGCGTGCGTTGTACTATGATGGTTATCTGCAGACTGAGTCAAGCTCCTTTATTATTTATGAGACAGTCAACGAGTTCAAGCTGGATTTTTTTCTATGAGCACGAAATAGGATAAAATACGAAACTAGAATGATTCACTGTTATTTATTAATCATGTATTTTAATTTTGCTTTTAAATTCAAAATTCGTAGGTTCTTTAAGAGTTGTTCAGACAGTAACAGTACAAATCTATTGTGCTATTGATACTTTTCTCAGTGTGTTTCATAAAGCTTGTCAGTGGAGAAAAGCTTCAAGTGCTCTAGGATTTCCAGTTGGATGGTTCGATAAAAACCAGATTCAGCGATTAACCCAAGAGATGCAACAGTTAGAGCCAGGTGCTGGACACGTCTGTGTGTGGCACTGCCTCCACTAACATTCCACTCTTTGGCACACTCTACAAGTGCACATGTTTCCTTCCACTTAACTTTCCATGAATGTTCTTGAACACAGCGCTGTGAACAGCCAGCTTCTTTAGCAGTGACCTTTTGTGCCTCACAATGAGTGCACAGCTCACTCCTCATGGTTCCATAGGCTGCTGAGCCAGACCGAGACCATTTATATGCTCAGATTTGTGTAAGATGTGTGTGATGTTTAGTGAATACATAAAAAACAATGGCCAAACAAAATCAAAATGCAGGAAACATAATAGCAAATGTAAATAAATGAAAGTTTGAAGTTTCAACTTTTGAATTGTTGACATTTACCAACTTTCTAACAATATTCTGATTTAATGTGCTGCAGCTGTGCATGTATCATATTGCTGAAAACTAAACTTGTGCAATAAACAAAAAAATAATTATGACATTGTGATTCACTTTGGCTTCTGTAGTGCGTCAGTCTGTTTCCTGTTAGATGCTGAGGAGCTTATTGTTATTCCGCTGTAACTCTCGCTGACCTTCAGTTGTCTGTTGTTCGTATGTTTGATGTTTGTGTATTGACACTCACTGATTTCCAGCTGTCTCTGGATGCGGTCCTTGCAGCGGTCGCGGTACTTGGACTGCGTGGTGTTGTACTCGGTCATCACCTCCACAAACTTACGTGACAGCGTTGAGTGCTGCCAAAGAACAACAGAGAAAAAGAGGAAGAAAAATTAATTTGAATAATCATAATAATTAACTAAATTACAGTTAATAAATAATAAACTGCCAAAATAATAGAAATAAAAGCAAGGCTCAGGTTTTGCATTTTAAAATTAGATATTAAAACTTCTTAATCCATAATAATTATTATTTGAATGTTTTGTTCACAATGTGAAAGAAAGTTATTTCTCAAGTACAAGGCAAACATTTAAGCATGAAGTGAATTTAGTCTTTTTCCAGGAAAAAAGTCGATGTGAAAGGTGTAGGTGTAATTTCTTGTATTGTGTGCGTGTAGGTGTGTGAGTGCTTGTGTAATGAGCGGTCCTTGCAGCTGTGATGAGTTGTTTTCCACCGCCCCACCAGGGGGCGGCAGGGAGCAGAGTGAGGTGAAGGAGGGGGCGACAGCAGCCAATGACAGAGCAAAACACTGCAGGGACAGACAGGATGCAGAGCCAAGAGGATGCTCAGACGAACAACAGCGTGGACACACATCTGCATGGACGCGTTTGTCTTTTCAAGGCTTGTTATCAAACTTGATCAATGAGTCAGAAGGTTTTAGATAGAAGTGATCATATAAGATGAACAGATAACAAGTTACCATAAAAAATGTATTAAAGCTTTTGTTCTTTAGGAGTTTTTGAATTGTTAAAACATAATTCTAATGAGCGAGGAGAGAGAAGGCCTCAAACAAAGAAGCTGCAGTCTGTACTGTATGGTAGAAAATGCACCGCATCTTGGGACATTTATTTGACGGCAGATGGTCGCACACTGGTGTGCAGATGGTTTCCTTTTTAAACAGATGAAAATCTTCTTGAAATGTCAGAAAGTATCATTTAACCTTCACTGGTTTAGGATTGTTGAGACACTGACTGACAAGCAGATGGCAGCTAAAAAAAACAACAACTCAGGATTGACCGTCTGAACTGCATCGGACGTTTCTGCCTTTAGTGTCACACTTGAATCCGAACAAAGGGACCCGGTCCCTCACCCGTTCCCCACTCACCTGCGTCTTGCGGATCCTGAGGTCAGCTGATGATCTGTTAAGACCCTCCTCCTGCTCGATGCTCTGCTCGATTGCTACACAGACAAAAACAGGTCATGACAATTAGATACATGGTCGTACAGTAGCACAACAAGGAGTATTTTTTATGTGGGCCATAAACGCAACAATCGCCTACACCGTCGGCAGTCTGAATTAGTGTAACTCACAGTATGAACAAATCTGCTTGACTCAGCTTGATTGTGCCAATTTCACAACTCCATCCCTCTGCTGTGACTTGTGTGCTGACCCTCTGGGACGTTCTACACAGGTTCTTCTGGATGAATTAAAGAAGCTCATCCCTCTGTTCTTTTACATCACATTATTTAACCTGCTGCCTGCAAAACCCAACACCTCCTTCTCCTTCATCGCCTTCATGCTGTTGCAGAGCTGAGATGTTAATACTTGATTATTGAAGCAAAGAGACACAGTTTAATAATGTGTGCACATATAGAGCTACATACACGCACGGATGAAAATGCGTGAGCGCTTTATTATAGCTGGTACTGTATATCCAAGTAATCCAGTGACAGCTAATGATAAGACCTGAATTTCCTCTTTGACAATTTATAATCAGTTATGTCATCTTTCTGCTTTACAACAACAGAAAAACCCTCTCATGGTAGTTTCCTACGAGGCTGGACCATGTCTCCTGAAAGATCCTAGACAGTTTTTCTCAGATCAGAATGAACTTCTCAAAACTATTGTTCAATCTTCACATCATGATGTCAATTGTGCACATCATATAAGCAGTTTCTCATTTCCTTGAACATGTTGCAAATGCTTTGGCTACTCCATGCACATGATTATGTACAATTCCCTGTTCTTTGCTACATTATCAATTGTTGATGTATATAGTTTACTGTGCAATAGTCTTACTCCACTTGTCCAGTGTTTCTTAACCTGGTTTCAATTATACCCTAGGGGTTCAGTGAGTCAGTCTCAGAGGTTCGGCGGAGGTCAAGATACAAGACACTCATATGATTCGTGATGAGACACCCCCCTTCACAATTATTGCCTGTAGATGATCCCCCTACATTACTTGGCCAGTCTGTGCTGCAGGGAATTTGGTGCCAGTGTTGACAGACATACAATAACTATCATATTTATACGATAGTTTCGTTGTCTGTACGATCTACGATATCGCAGAGCCATTATACGATAGTTTTGACACGGCTGTTCTTTATGTTTTGATTTTGTTTTACGCGCACATCACCAGAAACTGTTTTCACTTGTAGGTGGTTGGCTCCTCCCCTCTGTCAATCACATGAGCAGCGTGTTGTTGCACAGTTGCATCGTTCATCCAGCATCACGATAAGAGCGAAAATAAGCAAACGTGAGATCAAAACCTGATGTATACACTTGATGTAACTCTGTCTTGGCCAAAATGAAAATTCTTGTCATTCATAAAACTCATTTTGTATATCTTGTATATAGCATATAATGAAACTGGAAGCAAGTGAACGGCCACACAGCTTCATCTACATGGAGGAGGCTGGCTTCAACCTAACAAAATGCAGAAGGCGTGGCCACAGGGCTACAGTTGGTGTGCCAGGCCAAGGGGGCGGGAACATAACCATGGGTGCTGCCAATGCTGACAGTGGTGTGCTTACTCATACAACACAGAGCATCTTATCACCTTTCTAGAAACTCTCTACAGAGATCTCATCCCTGAAGTATGTGATAGTTTGGGACAATGTGAGTTTTTATCACTCCAACATCATCAGGCAATGGTTTGCAGCCCACAACAGGATGCGGATGGACTTCACCTCACCCTACTCCCCATTCCTTGACCCCATTGAGGAATTTTTCTCAGCATGGGGATGGGAAGTTTATGATTTCCAGCCAGATACACAAATGACTGGCTGCCATGGATGCAGTGCGTGATGACATCGCAACAGACGCCTGCAGAGGCTGGATCACAAGAGTTGATATCCACTGTGATGTGGATGAGAATTTGTGGCCCAAAATACATCAACAACAAAAACAACAATAAAAGTGTAAATGTGAATCTTGTCCAGTCTCTTGCAATTAAACAAAAAGGTGTAACTTATAGCAACTGTAGCAATAGTTTACAACAGAACCTCACTCCAAAGTACACAGTTATATTGACAACATCCCTAAGTGACTTCAATTATGTTCTGAGAATTGCACGAAAGCAACTGAGAAAAACTGTAATAGTGAACTCTACTCACCCGAAGACTCAGACTTTGTCCTGCATCTAAGCTATTTAAATTTCATCTAAAGGTTTTCCTGGAGCAAAGCAGCCCCACAGCATTATGCTCCCACCACCATGTCTACTGGACCTGTAAAGTCTCTCCCAAACAACACCACTCGAACTTGTGCCAACGTGTTAACCACTGGGTTTTTGTTTGACGCCTCTAAGGAATTTCACAGATCTTTCTGTATTCAGAAACAATGCATAGCCAAATGTTTAAACCATATAATATAATGAATCACATATAATATAATATAACATATTCACTTCTTGTCTTTACAGGTCCTTGATATACAGTAAATGTAATGCAACAAAACAGCTCCTAGGACACTGGGACTTTGGAGGGTAAGTTTAGGTAAAGCCCTTTGAGGTCAGGCACACTCTGGGCTGTGTATTACAGACAAATCTAACAGCTGATAATTAACTCATCATCGTGTGTGTCTGTGTGTGTGTGCGTCATGGTAACCATGTGCAAGCCTGTCCCGGTGTCATGTGACTCCATGATGTCAGTCCGTCTCCAGCGAGTGACAAGACAAACTGAAACGCTTATATAATGTTTTCCACCCAGTGTGTGTGTGTGTGTGTGTGTGTGTTTGTGTTTCCTGGATCCTGGCCTAGCCGCTCACTGTTGGATCCATGATGACTCAGCAATATCACACAGCACTTATGGCGCGTGTATGTGCGTGTGCAGCGTTTGTGTGAAATTTTGTATTTTAATGTGACGTGAGATGAAAACTGGGTGAGTAAGCAACAGATTGTGCTTCCAGTGTGTGCGCGTCTGTGTGTGTAACTGGATAGAATCTTTTTGTTTTGAAAAAAACTTTTACAGTCTCACTTATATATTTGTCTAGATTTATTAATAACGGAGAAATTTGTTACTGAGAAGATTTTAGTGTTAAGTGTAATAAGCCGTTGGGTGCGTGTGGTAGTTATTGCTAAGCCAGATTTAGTCAACAGACTAAAATACATAATAATAAAACACTGGATTTGGAAACTGTCCTTTCAGTCCACTCACTGCAGTGGGATGTGGTGGAGTTGACTTTTTAAGAACATGAATCTCCTTCTAGCATTTCGCTGTGGGTCAAGTCTGTCTGCCACCCCTGAGGACGACACAGCTACATTTTGCCGCAGAGCGACTGTGTGTGTGTATTTGTTTGTGTATGTGTGTGTGTGTGTGTGTGTGCGTTTGTGAGACGGTACAATAACACTTGGGCCTTGTGGGGTTTCCAATTATAGTATTATCTCCCACCATCACAGCTATTCTCAGACAGTGTACGTACAGTCTGTGTGTGTGTTGTTACACACATTTATTAACATAATGTATTTGTGCATCCACAGGTGTGTGTGTGTGTGTGTGTGTGTGTGTGTGTGTGTGTGTGTGTGTGTGTGTGTGTGTGTGTGTGTGTGTGTGTGTGTGTGTGTTGTCCCACCTCTGGCTGTTACATTAAAGCAGTGATGTCCTTGAACCCTCAGCATGAACCAACACTACCACACGGTGTTTGCGCGTGTTTTCCAATAGCTCTAAGCTTGTGTGTGTGTGTGTGTGTGTGTGTGTGTGTGTGTGTGTGCATGTGCACGCACAGCTGTCCCAGTGATTATAGCTTGATGTATCACCACCAGTGTTTCTGAATATTTTCTTCGTCTTCTGCGACTGAAGGTCATCGTGCTCGCTCATCCTGAGAGTGCAGAACCGTAAATCCTCTAATAGAGGGGCCAGGTGTTTGTAAAGGCCAGTTAGGAATCCAGTGTCACATTCAGCACATTTGCTGATTAAAAAACAAGATTGTTTCCACTCAGCAATTACAGCTGCAGTTTGCAACTTCAGCTGGTGCTGACACGAGGCGCTGCCCATCCCAGAATTACATACGCCTACTAATCATGCTGATAATTTACAAGGGTGAGTTTGGTAATTAATCTATCTGTTGATATGGAATATGTTTATATATGTTCATATTTATCTTGCGTGTAGACAGGAGAATACAGATGCATTATGCTAAACTAATCTGCAGTGATGCGCCAACAAATCAAGTGATCACACGCTCTACAGAGAAGCTCTGAAGGTCAACAAAACCATCAGGTATTCATTACAGATGACCATGATTCAGGCCAGTAGCTGCTCAGCTTTCTGGATCAAATGGTTGTTTAGGGAGAAGAATGTTGATGATTTCAGATGACGTTTTCAGTTTCTCTTTCTCACAGTTTAGTTTCCACTGTGAAATAATTTATCACGCTCCCTAAATTGTGAGACACGCTCGGTCATCAGTCGGTTTTGTCTGCAGACACAAAGTCGATTTAAAGGCCTTTGGAAGTGACAGATAATGTCAGAGTGGGGACACTCTGGCAAAAACCTCAGTTTAGAGAAAAAATCCCTCACCTCAAACTCATTCATCACAGGGGAACTCTTGAAACAGGTGAGGTGAAATGTAACTATAAAAAACACAATGATGCGTTGTGATGTTCAGCACCAGAAAGTGTTTAATTTGAGGGCGTGTGACTAATGTGAACCGCAGAGTGAGTCTTTACCTTTTAATTTTGAACGGACTTTGTTGGCTGTCTTCTTGATGTCAGCTGTGAGGTCCTCCAACTCCTGCTTGGTCTCTGCAAAGGAAACAAAGTGTGACACAACACGTTAAAAAGCTTCATTTAACATTTAACTTAATTGTTCCTGGGAGATGATGTTGAAGCTCCGTTGAAGGTGACGTCTGGGGAAAAAAGGCCACTGGGTTTAGTTTAATTTTTTAATGACAATGATTGATTTTATCTAGTAAATTTTTAATGTGCCCCCATAAAATAGTTAAGAACCTGAAATCTTGCTGCCACAGTGAACTTATGCCTTATAACCGCTGAAACTCACAGTGTTAAAAGCATTAAATGTGCATTTAAAAAATGCATTTAACATATACAAATCACACAATAATCAGGGTTGTTTAAGCATTTTACACTCCATAACATGCAGACATATTAGTCAACAGCTAAAACATATACAAATCACACAATAATCAGGGTTGTTTAAGCATTTTACACTCCATAACATGCAGACATATTAGTCAACAGCTAAAACATAATACTTTAAAATGAGAGTTAAATAAATTAATTCTTAGGATTCCCTTATCTTAGTGCTCATTTGCCAGTCAGTAGTGTCTTAGGGAGAATAATGGGCCTGCAGCTCCACATCAAGCAGAGGAAATCTACATCATGTGAAAACTGTAAAAGCCAACATAGCGTGATTTTAAGAGATGTAGAAAAAAAGGGCTTTGAGGTCAGTGTTTGATGATGTGTACGCAGAAACAGTAACATCACATCATGTCATCCATGTTGGAGGAGGGTAACGATACGTGTGTGTGTGTGTGTGTGTGTGTGTGTGTGTGTGTGTGTGTGTGTGTGTGGTGTGTGTGTGTGTGTGTGTGTGTGTGTGTCTCTGCTTGATAGCTGCAGTGGTGCAGGCAGATTTACGAGTGCTGCAGTGCTATTCAGCCACTGCGATCACACGCAGCCTCTTCTACCTCTGACTCACCCCGTTCTCTCCGTCTGACCACCTCTGCTCCTCCTCCTCACTGCTCTGCTCACTAGCTAGCTCAGTAGCAGCAAGTGCTAATGCTCAATAATAAAAAAAAAATTGTTGTTCTTTTGGGTGAAGTGTAAGGTAATAAAATATATAGAGTTAATAGACGTGGGATCATAACTTTTATAAAAGGTAAATAAATCATATTTGTATCTGCCAGCAAGTGCAGAATAAATGCAAATCATTTAAAGGAACATTTTAGACAACGGAACATTAGATTTAGATGGAGAATACGATGCCTCCTGCAGAACATGTGTAACAATGAATGTGTTCATGTGCCACGTTCTTGATGTATTTCTCTTTGACACACACGCACAGACTCACAGAGGAAATAAGAGGTCGGTATGTTGTTGTGTGATTGTGTTTTGTCCTTTGGCAGGAGACAGTAAAGGAAGTTGGGCTTTGACTGCATTATTATTCATTGATGAGACTATCAACATCAAGGTTTACGCGAAGCCCAGTGTGGCCACAAACCGCAAATTTACAAATTGTGAAAGGGACGCCCCGGGTCACAGACTGACCCAGTTTTGGAAGCTGCTACAGTAGCTCTTACTAGAAGTAGCAGCCTGTTAGTGAGGTGTTACAAAGTGAAATGCAAGGGCTGTGATTTGTACTTATTTTAAAAATCCACCTCCGTTGGACCTGTTTGCCATGGGAGACCCCAGAAACCTGTGTACCTGTATAGTTTTGCTAACTGATAAACTGAAATTTATTTTCTCTATTTCCACAGAACTAGTTCAAATGAGAAAAAAAAATCTGTTCTCTGTGAGATTTTGAATTTAAAACACTCGCTTAAGGAGTGTGGTAGTCTGAGAGACAGAGCCTCAACATCACGAGAGACTTAAATTCATTTAGGTTCTCAAATCCTAACAATGTGCCTCTTTGAAATCCAAGGTTTCTCGCTTTTAAGACACGGTGGAAGTCCAACAGCAGGAAGCTTTGATGTTGAAGAAATGATTATAAAAGGATGCGTAGCAGCAACAGAGTCTGTGAATGGAGGGTGGCTTTGGTGCTGAAGTGCAGCTGTAATTCTCCACTGGCACTACAACTCCCATCATGCATTATTCAGGCAAAAACTAAGATGCATTTTGTATGACAGTCTGCTGGCAGCTGAGAGCAGGCTGACCCAAAACTGAGGAGGAAGAGAAGAAAGAATGTGACATGTTTTCACCAGAAGGAAGAAAAAAAAACACAGAATATTGAACATGAAGTGAAGTTTAAACACAGCAGATCCATTGACTTTTATCTTCTATCTCTTAGCTTTTATCTTGGTGGTGTGGACTTTATAAATGTGTGTCACTTAACTGACCAGATTACATAAAATAATATATGTGTGAATATAAGGTGATATTAAATCTAATGTTTATTTTGTATAAACACTTAGGAGGTAAGATAAAAATTGACTTACTAAGTTTACTACTAGTTACTTCATATATGCAATTGTATATTCATTATTACATGTGTAGTTAATGGGAAAATCCAATAATAACAGTTTGTGAAATAGAAAATAAAATAAATTATTACATATTACATATGTATTTCATCTACAATCAATGTGTTTCTTTTTTAATTACACATTTATCTTGGTTATGTAAAATCCTCTAATTCTAAGATATTTTTTCTTGTTTTATGGTGATTATTCTGAAATTTTACCTGTTTGTATCTGATCTAACATGACACCTTGCTTTTTCGTATTTATGCATAAAGAAACAGAAAAGCGACAGACAGGCTTCACTCACATGACCTCAGTGGTTAACGTCTTCGTCTCCTCTGAGGACAACGTCGCTTAACGCAGCTTAAATACGGAATCCGGAGGAAAAGGAGACACTTCACAGGCGGCATGCAACAGAAACCAGAGACGGACAGAGACGAAGGGAGGAATAAAGAGGAGACAGGCAGAATCCGGGGGACAGATCGTAGATAGAACAAAAAGGGAGGAAAAGAAAAGAAATGATCATCACGTTGCATGCAACAACAGAAAACATCAACGTACCAACATGCAGGAAGATCCCAGTAAAAGCTGACAGCATGCAGAACGAAAGGCAGGAGGCGGTCCAACCAGGACCATCAATGGAACCATCAGCTTTAGCAATGTCAACGTTAACGTCTGAAGCCAAGGTCAAGTCAAGCTGCTCCTTCAGTCTTTAAAAGCAGCTTGTTATATTTTGCTTTTCTCTGCTTGAACCTTTTAATGAAGCATGAGTTTAAAATAAAAAAACATTTTTTGTACTCTACATTATAAACTACAACTCCCATAATGCTTTAGAAATGTGAGGAATATCGTATTTGTGAATGGCTAATGATATAGTAAGTCTACCTTTGATACTGAAAGAAAGATGTTTCATGATGCATGATACTGTACAGATGAACGCACGAATTACAAAGCAATTTGCATGAATCAGCTTCAAAGGCTTCAAGATAAAGGTGCCTTGACCCGAACCCCGTGGTCACTCTGGCCCCTTCTGAATTGGACGAAGAACCGCTTTTGAAGGCAGACTTTTTACAGCGTAGTATTCCTGACAGCACACACTTTGGCTTCGGGCTTCAGCGGTGACATTGAGTCATTACTGCTGAGTCACTGTGTGCTGAGGTCAGGGTGAACGCGGCGCAGCTCCCTGAGCCTCGTGCCCTCCAACAGGAGCGCTTTTTATTTTCCCCCTCGTCTGTCAAGAGGAGGAGCGCTGAAGTGACGGATGCCAGCGATCGGTGGAAGTTTGCCAGCAAACTCATCAGAGGCTCAAAAAGTGAGCAGCAGTTCTCATCAGTGAGCAGTTAACAGGATTAGATTTCACTCTAACGCTCGGGATTCGGTTACTAAAGGTTACGGACACAATATTTAACGCTACGTATGTGTATTTATAGTCCTATAAAGTGTTATGGACACCCTGCTACAACCAAAACCTCAAACATCACCCTGGTGTCACAGGCTTCTCTTCCTTTCATCCACTCAACAGACAGCGAGTGTTATAATCCACAGAAAGTTAAATCCATCATATCCATCTATCCATCAGACCATCTGTAAGAATCTGCATAGGTTTCCTGACATCAGATGCATCGGCTTTGGCTTCTAAGCGCTATGAACACATCTGAAGCCTAACCTTGCCAAGTCGATCTAGCTCTGAATTGAACCTGTTGGTTCACTCTCAAATAAGTGGCCGTGATGGTTTTCCATGACAGTCTCAGCGGGGGATTAGCACTAAACCGAGCTGCTGCAGCGCTGCTTAGCATCCGAGGCGCCCGTGACAGACCCACGACAGTCGCCTCTCCCTCAGCGGCCTCCTCTGTGCTCCTGCAGTTTCCTCATCGCTGTGGTGTGGAGGTCAGATTCATGTTAGCTGTTGACGCCGGTGTGTGAATGCTGGTTCGTCTATGTATGTGAGCCCTGTGATGGTGCGACAACCTGATCAGGACGTATCCTGCTTGTCAACCAGTGACAGCTGGGATTGACTCAGCAGCCCAGTGCCACACAACAGCGAGCGACGAGTGGATCGGTAGCGTTTAAGACAGCGTTGTGTGTGTGAGGAGACGTGCGTCTGTGGGTCTTACTTTCGTCAGGGTTGGGTGCGGCCAGGATGGCGCTGTGCTGCTTCTTGACCTGTTCCACATCCTCCGACAGCTTTTCTATACAGCCTCTAATCTCTTCAACCTAAACGCAAGACATACACGTTAGATCGCTGCCAAAAGGCTGAAAATATGAAAGGAGAAATGAAACGCTGCACGTTTTCACATGCTCAAATGAGGAAACAAAGGGAAACAAAGCAGAAAATCACAGGCTGTACATTAAACTCTAATCACGGAATTTCAAGGGGGAATTTTAATTGTATGGCCTTGATGAAAAAAAATAATAAAAAATAAGTCATTCATTGTGATGTTCTTTATTATTTGTAATCGTTACTGCGTCCATGAAAGCAGCAGGTTGACGACGGTGGGGTAGACGTCAGTAACGACCGTGTGTCTTTATTCTCTCTGTGCTGATAGTCAGATCGGCACATCTACTTGACAGAGCGAGCGATCAGTTCACAGACAAACCGTCACTCTGCACATTTCACTCTTTATAGACTAGAAGCCTCATTTGCTCCGACTGAACCGTTCTCTCCAATGTAAATCAGACAAAGAGAGAACAAAATCTTATTTAGTTTGATTTTTTGGCAAAAAGACCAGAAAAAAAATTTAAATATGACAAATCCTAAGCTATAATAATCACAACCACACTTGCACTGCAAATGCTAAATAATAAAAAAGAGGGGGGGGGGGGTAATTTAATATTTCAATTTAAAATCTAGTCTGTTTCTTATTACAGATTCGATATTCTGGTGCTGACTTTGCGCAACTGACAAGCTCAATGTTATTTACTGTAGCTGGATTTCATTAGAGGGCTGCTGTGATTTTCATGCTTTAATGTGACATATGTACATGTAATGATGTACATATGTTTTTTAAAACCATGTTGGAAACCTAATAAATCTAAACAGAGTAGAGTGAGGGGGACATGTGAGTCATTTAAGGGATTTGTACAAAGAAAAGTTTGTGGATCTATTGGACACACAAATTAATTTTAAGAGAATATACATAACAGAAATCTATTAAAATAAGCTCATATCCAAGATGTTTTACTTAGAATTAATGAGAACTATTTGGAGTTTACTGATTTTCTTTACCCTTAGGGACCTAAGGGTCAAGCTGATCCTGGCTGGACACAACATCTAAGCCAAGCACTAGAAACATGACCTCAGTGACCTAGTTCATCTGCTCTCTCCATGTGAGACAAACCTGTGTCTGTGCGTATACGTCTTACCTGTTCGAAGAACTCATCCATGAAGTGGTCCCTGTCGACCTGCACCACCTCCTCATCATCGTCGCTGTCCTTAGCCTGTAGACAGACAGAGAAAGAAAGACGAAGATTACATAACGTGACATCGCACTCATTTCTGCCTAATGTTTTATGAATGAATGGCGAGAGTTCAGAGACGCAGCTCAACTCAGAGGCTTCATTTCCACTTTTCCCTTTCACTAAAACCTCTCTACACGGTCCTGTGAACACAGAAATGATGACTGTGTCTCTCAATTCATCATCATTGTTTAATATTGTAATGTTTTATATTGTTGTATTGTGTGTTGGCATAAGAGAATGTCAGAGATCTTCACAACAACACCAGCAATGTCTGAACAGGTCAAAAGACAGACAATGGCATGAGATGGAGACAGGTCAGGTGAGTTCAGGTCAGGTGAGGCAGAATTAAGCAGTCGCTCAATAAAAGTAAACAGCTTCCAGTTACACTGATTGGATTTCTATTAATGCTAATAAAGTGAAGCTTCAACAGTGCGTTTGCGCATGCGCGCGTGTGTGTAACTGATATGTCGATTGAAGATAATGAAAAGCTCCTGTGTTTAGACAGCTCCTAATGTGACATCCAGTATGCGGGGTGCTACAGGTTGGATAGCAGGTGCGTGAGCCACTGGACACAAATAGAGAGAGAGAAAATGAGGAACAATAACGTAAGACCTACAGCCATGAATGCCGCGAAACATGAGACACGTTCAGCCAGACATTGAAGTTACATTTAAGGTAAAGGAATAATAAATATAAATAATAGTGACGATGATGTGACTGAATGGAGCACATCGGTAGGATCTACTATAATACTGTTACTATATTTCACTAAGCGCAGCAAGAAGTACCAGGTTTGCATCCCATTCTGCTTGAGTTTTCTCCCATTCTACAGAAGTGCAGTCAGACTAGCTAGAGACACTAAATTACATATAGACGTGAGAATAAGATGATGGATGGATGGATGGATGGACGGATGGATGGATGGACAGACGGATGGATGGATGGATGGATGGATGGATGGATGGATGGATGGATGGATGGATGGATGGATGGATGGATGAATGGATGGATGGACGGACGGACGGACGGACGGATGGATGGATGCTTTCCTGTTGGTGTCATTATAAGACAATCTGCTGGTCACAGGGGTCCCTGGTGAGGCTGTGCTTCTGACTGCAGCCGCCTTTAGCGCCAGCGATGAGCTCTGTGTGTGTTTCTGCATCCCTCTGTAGTCAGACTGCAGCTCCTGCCCCCCCCCCCCCCCCCCCCCCCCCCCCCCCCCCCCTCCTCCTCCTCCTCACCTTGCGTCACACTGACTCTGCAGAAGAGCGGGTGAAGGCAAAGCGGAGACACGGAGAGAAGGGCAAGCAGCACGCACACGCAGCGAGTGTCAAGTCAAACCTGCACAGTTTGTGCTGGAAGTGGTGTATATTAACCGTTATTCTGTGAAGCTGGCAGCCAGGATGCTGCTGCCACCACTTTAGATTCTTTATACGTTCCCTGAACTTTACTGATCCTGTTACTGTACAGAGCTTAATCCTTCAACATAAACTGCAGTCCTCTGCAAACCTCTACTCCTACAGCATGTCACCAGAGCCACCATTAATTCTCTTTACTGTAAGTGAAGTGTAACTCTGTAGTGGTCAGACTTTCATTAAAATCTGAAAAAAAGAATAATCTCCTAAAATGTGATGATGTTGTTGCAACACATCCCAGTTTGAAAAGACTCTGTGCACAGGCTCCATGTGTCCCGATCTGATCTGAGAGCAGCAACGCTCTCTCAGCAGGTCAAATCAAAGCTAAACAAACTGTGTAAACCAGGTTAGCGAACGCCTCAGCTGCAGATATAAATAGCGGCATTGAATCAGCCAGAAAAGCTGTGATGCTGCGGGCGGAGGTCCAGACCCATCTGCACTGCTGCTGCAGCCAAGCAGCCAGCACCCGAGGTATTATGGGAACTGTAGTTGAGCAGCTGTAGTTGCACCCAAAGTCTGGGCTGGAAAGTGTGCAGATACAGTCATACACACAGCTGAAACAAAGTACAGAAGCCTGAAAGCCTGAAGCCCCAAATCAGAATCTAGAAATGACCTCCAAACTCAACTAAGGAAACTGTGTCTGTGTCCTTTGTGTTGCGCTCCAGTGTCTCCACCTGGATCTGATGTCGCCCTTTAAGACCATCCATCCTGCCACAGAAGTTCACTCTGTAAATGAGTGTGCGATGCTCATGAAGTAAGACAAATGCTTGCTCACAGCCCTGACGCTAATCAGACAACCAGGCCAGAGAGGTCAGGGAACCCCACCACCTGCTAACACACACACACACACACACACACACACACACACACACACACACACACACACACACACACAAGCACATGTTTCCTGTAGCTCTAAACATTCTAAAACATGTGTAATAACATTGTCACCATGTCTGAATCCAGGGATGATCCAACACTCGGAGGTTATTTCTAAATTTAACACCTAGCAGCTCACATGGTCTGACGGTCTCTGACTGTCCCTGTGGTCCTACAGAGTCACAGGCAAATGCAGCAGCATTGTACAGTAAATGAAAAACAAAGGTCTAACCAAGATTGGAGAAAATAGTCAAGGCCTATTATTGGTGTGTGAGGGTTAAGGAGGGTGTAAGTAACAACTCCCATAACTAGAATTAGAGGAAGATTCTAAAAAGGGTGGAACAAGGTCTGACAAGCAGGACTGATGCGTCTACCTTTAACGCTGCCTGTAGAATCTGTCACAGTAGCACAGCTGTGTGTCATTTGTACTCCTATATATCTGCCGCTGAGGATCATGGGAAACGCAAACATGGACACAATAACGGGGAACAAATCTGTTGTCAGCAGATAAGGCCCGCAATAAAGAGTGTCCGTCCACCAATCAGCCGCTGTCATCGACACACCCGATGCCCAGCATTGTCTCCAATAAAACATACATCTGCTCCAGTGTTTGTTTGTTTTCAAGGCAGTGGCTGATGAGAAAAAATGCATTGCTTATAAACAGCCCTCGTCGTTACTCATATCATATTAAATCTGTTCAATCTGTATTGGTAATTTAAACTATCTGATAATTTAAATGTATCCATTTTTGCTGTAACTGAGATATGGCCTCCACTTGGCCTCACTGAGCCTGGAAGTGAACTTCAGGTCGTCCTCTACAGATCCTGTCTGTTTGTTTTGCTGTGTTTGCTGCTCTGATTACAGCAGCAAATACAAAAGTGGAGTTTTTACAAAAATAGGCGAGTGAAAGCCTCAGTCATCAATCACTGACACCAACGAATCACCAAAGCAACACATTTAAAGAGCAACTTCACCTATTTTCCAGCTTGCTTACTATGATTCTAATCATCCAGTAACAGCATTTACATTTGTAGCAGCAGTAGAATATACTGTAACGGTGGATTGATTTTAACTCAAAGATAGAAGTAGACACATTAAAAAATGTTCATTACATTATGATAAAATGAAAGCATAACAGAGCATCCCAGTAAACTTATTTTTCTTAGCTGAGAGTTTGTTAAATAATATTTATTCAAATCTCATTGTGAATTTGTTTTTTTGCTGCAAAGTTTTAGAAAATTCTAATACCGTAGTCACGTACGTGTAAGTGAAAAAGTACCTCAAGCTCGTGGTCACGTGCATGTTTACTACATTCTGTTTCTCAGATCTCGGTGATGGTCGATCGTGTACTTGCTGTTATTCCTGATCCCCTCTGGCGAAAAGAATTCATCACACATCTGAAAGTGGGTCGCGCTACTCTTTCTCAAAACAAAACTCAACAGACAAATAATACAAACGCCAGCATCAGCTGGCAGTTCTGAGTTCATTCAGCAGTCACTAACTCAACCGAAAGCTGACACCTGAAGTCAGCTGATCACCACCGATGTTTTCAACAACTAATTGCCAGTTTATAAAAATTCAGGTTTATTGTCAACACGCCTGTGAACAAATATTCCTGTTTCCTTAGGACTGATAACACATGCTGCTGTGACCTTTGACCTATCACATTCATTTGACAGGAAGGAAGGAGAATAATGCAGCAATGTGTGTGTGTCTCAATGCACCGACTCAGTTCCTCCCTGTGGAAGGGTTTTTTTTACCTCTCTGGTGACTGTTCAACTCCATGACCTTCAGAGACCATAATGATCTGTAAGGACGCACGACATGAGATGGAGCCAGCAATGTCACCTCTGCACATGCTGCATCAGCAGGACAGGCCTGTAACGCTTCATTTGTTTCAGGAAATATTTAGTACAGTTGCATCAAGAATTTTTCTTTCCTTTAACCTGATATACCTACACTTTCATCATTTTCCAAACATTTTTAGAAATTCCTATGAAGTATATTTTTCCAAATTGTGAGCATATATACATATGATAGTAGTCTTTGGCTTTAAGCACCCAGTGTCTTCCACCAGCCAGCCATCAAGCGTCTATCTGTAATTATCCTCTTTAGAAGTCAATGTGCTATTAGCTATTTCGCCCCTACACACACACAAATGTACAGGAACAGCTCGGTAGAGGGAGAGGTCAAAGGTCAGGAAGTAATGGAAGTTTGATTAATAATTCATCAGGGCTGAAATATTCTGCTCCAAAGAGCCATAAAAACTACTGCTGACGATAGGCTACAAAATGGCTGCAGGAGACAAAGCTTTACGGGAAGCAAACTCTTGACGTCAAGGGCTGCGCTGTGCACGTCTACGTCAGCCGTCGGATTTTCAGGGTGTAATATTATCTCTTAAATGAGATGTAGTCACACAGATGCATCACAGATGGAAACGGTGCACTAGAGGAATAAAACCAATAATGAAACCTTAAGCTTTTGTATCAGTTTTCTCTTTTCAGGTCTGTCTCTAACACTCATGAACCCATCACGACACTCGGAGCTGCTCGCAGCCTTGAATAACATTTAAAAAGTGCATTATGACATGATGGTGTATCAGTGTGTCTATGTAATTCACTCCGCTGTAGCAGAGGACTATGCTTTGTGACATTTGTTGGGAACTGACCCTTTAATAAGATGATGAGCCAATGACTGAAATAAGAAGCTCAGCCTCTCTCTTTGTATAGTGCAGTTTAAGTGTAAAGAGAAAGGGACTGACTAATATCTGAATACTATTACATAACAACCATGGCTGAGACACACTGCTGTTTTCTCTTCATACAACCATCTGAGGAGGATGTGGAGGAGGAGAAGGAATAGGAGGAGGATGAAACAGCAATGGAGACAAAAAACAGTGAAGAAAAGAAGTTATTAATCCTAAAATAAAACCAATACACATATCCAGGAGATTTTAGTTAATTGCAAGAGGTTCAACTACTTATTTCTATATGTAATTTCATGGTTTTATAGTTAGTTGATTTCAAGGAACAGAATAAAAAGTAAAGCTGTCAATAAGGAGTGGCTGCTTGAAAAGAACAGAAACCTGTGGTGCCGCATATTTCCTGTGTAAGTATAGCTGTATAGGCTCTTTATGTTGTACATGTAGATGTACAACACAGATGTGCATGTTTATGAGCAAATTCCACTAAGCAAACAGCAAAGCCCTGCAGCGATGCAGGCACACACACACACACACACACACACACACACACACACACACACACACACACACACACACACACACACAAAGGGAGACGAGAGAAATGATACGAGCTAAAGAGTGAGAGGACGGGGAAATGGAAATAGGACGATGAAGATCCACAGAGGAAGACGAAGAGTGAAACTGTATGAGGAGAGATGGTGGATGAAATGGGGGAGGGGAGGAAGAGGAGGAGAGGATGAAGGAGGGGGTGGGTGATGATAGAAAGAGCTGTACTTACAGGATGGGGGAGGGTTGAGAGAATATTGTACAAATGACCATTCAACTTGTTTTCTGATGATTTTTGCACAGGTGTAAAATATAAATATATATATTATATATATTTTACTTAATTTATATTACATGGTAAACAAAGATGTATATTTATCCTAATAGTTTTGGTATTTTCATGGCAAAAACTATTTGGGAGTTCCTCAAAGGTGAGTTTTGGGTCCTCTTACTTTACATAAACCTTTTTCTATTCATGTTCATGATGATGGTGACAGAGATCATTATAGCTTCACGTATATTACTAAAGTACTTTTTTTTTTCTTTCTTCCTGTTTTTCTCTTGTTTCCATTTCATCCTTTCTTTTCCAACTAAGTGTCATTATTCCCATTCTTTTCATTTGGAATTTCTCATTTGTTCCTTTGGCTTTTCAGTTCCTTCCTACTTCTCCTCTGTCTCTTTCTCTGCTTTTCTCTCTCTCATGTCATGTAGACTTAAATCAGGACGTTGACCTCAGGTGTCAGAGTGTGTTTTGATGCCAGCTGAGCGTGCATGTGTGTGTGTGTGTGTGTGTGTGTACTTGCATGGATACACACTGCGTTTCTGTGTGTGTATCTATGTGTGCTACAAACCATGCCAGCAGCGAGCCGTGTTACCCATAATCCACTGGGAGCTCTGGCTGTACCCAGAGTCCATCTGTGCTCCCTGTGACCGGTCGCTGCAGCTCACAGTATCTCACAACCACAAAATCAGCTTCATCAATTATTTAAAGCTTTTATCACAAATGGTTTGTTTAATTTTCCAAGTCGGATTCAATTTAGGCCTTTAAATCCTGTCTCTTTTACAGGTGGTAGCTGAATATAGACGGATATAATTCTCATATTAAACCCCTATTTACAGCAATAGATATACAGTGAAATATTATTTGTGGCAGGTTTACCAGTGGTTGCTAACCTGGTCAAATTAAGCAATTGTCCAACCTAAGTTGAACTCTTTATAAAAGGCGAATGAGGGGTTAGAGCGTTTCCTGACACTTTGCTTTCTATACATGAATTCCAGATTTTGCTTCTAGTCAGCAATGTTTCACCTTGGCCAGTTTTGTCAGCTCAGCATCCAGTCCCATATAAACAACAGCCTGTTTGACAACAACTGAGTCAAAATTTGGAAAAAATCATGTAACAGAAAACTCGAATCTTAAAAAAATGCAGATTTTACTTAATGCCCAGCCATAAGGCATCAAATGATGGTCCCAGGGTAAAGATGACACTGAATCAGAAATTGATCAGAAACCTGATCAATGAATAAGTCGTGGTAAATTCTTCGACTGTGACATTCATTCGCATGTACAGACTTTTGCACATCAAACTACACAGAGACACAACAAGCCAAGTCAAAATGGACAGAGGACTTTGAATAAAAGACAAGTGACGTCTAGCTGTCCTGACATGCACACACACACACACACACACACACACACACACACACACACACACACACACACACACACACACACACACACACACACACACACACAGTATGTCTTGGTTCTTTATTTCTTTACGTCTATAAATAAACAGTCAGACTTGTTTTCAACTGAGGAGACGCCAGAGGGTCAAACTGAGGAAATAAAGGGAAAAAAGAAAAGGACAGAAAACCAGAAAGGGGCTTTAATGGGGTATGGTAATGGTCAGAACCAGAGGAGGAGGGGTTGATGGGCAAATAGTTGAGATGGGGATAAAAGGGGACAATGACAAAATGGCAGGAACAGGTGAAAAGGATAAAACAAGAGACGGTAGTGAATTTCTACATCACGTTGAACCCAGTGCATACAATCGAGTTATTTCAGGGATTTATGATACTCACGATTTTAAAACCAAACTCTTTGACAGGCATCTGAGCAGATGGGTTCCAAAAATATTTGGGAGCTTGCTGCAGTTCTTTTAAAGGCTGTGTCTTTATGGTGAAAGACAGTTTTTGTGAGCAATTCTGTTGTTTGCTCCTAAGACTCCTGACGAGAAGGAGTATGAGAATGTAACGTGGTTTGACATCATGAAGGTAGTCTGGGATCAATAATGTGCCCATAACAATATATACCTGAACTTTTATGACTGCTTTATGACATATGGTATAAAACTGGCGTGTGCGTGTGACTTTAGCGAGACAGGTTGCACGTAATAATCACACTGGCAGAGACGAGCCTGTGTAGTTACAGGGTTTTGGCCGACACGGACACTATGCTGCTATGCGGACGCACACACGCGCCGTGGACGCCTGCCAGCCGCCACCTGACTAAAACAAGAAGATTATCTATCGATTCCATGAGTCATTGCATCCTGGGAAAACAGTTAGATTACCCAGAGTGCCTCATTACTGTCTTCTCACTGCTGCAACGATGCAGGTGTGGTCGCAGGGCAGATGCTGTAATGCGTGTGTATAAAACATCCTGAATATGGAGGAAACTCCTGATGCTGTGAGGGGATGCCAACACTAAAGTAAAGACTTCCATCTGAATAGAAACTTCCTGTCATCGACTATTTTGAATGAGACCAGGCTAAACGAAATCATAAGTAGTATTTCTCTACTCCCTTGTCACATAAGGAGCTGCTGTAGCTCAGTGATGAGGAAGATGATGAAGGTAAATGACTCACTTCCTGCCTACCTGCCCTCACTCGCTCACTCACACTGTGTTTAAAGCAGCACATACACAAGTGCGATATTAATGTGCGTGTGTTGGATTTGCTCAGCGGCGCCTTTAAACAGGCTTCACCTCACTAACCGGGTCACCTGATTTCCCCTTCATTAAGTTGTTTGTCTTCATGCTCTCATTTCTCCACTGTCCGTCTGCCTTTGGATAAAAACAATCAGGCGGTTCTGTCATAACCAATGTTTGAGTTGGTGAGATTGAAGAGAAATGTAGGAGAACTGTAGAAGTTACTGAACATGTCTAATGTCAGCTTTGATTTATGTGCTGCAATCCCTATTTACTGCACGTACATTTCCTTTACTGCTGTGAACTGCTGTGTTTTAACCTTATAGTATCTATCTGCTATTTACTATCTTCTTCCACAACTAAAATCGATGCTGGTAGAGCAGTGAGAGACCAAAGTAGTGGAGTGGCTATTAGGACACCTAGAAAATCAGCTGTCTGTTACTATTGTCACTACTGTGAAATCCTGAAAATAAAAAAAAAATCTGCTGGAAAACAACTGGGAACTGAATGGCTTTCATCTTTCATTTTGGAGGAGTAACTTTAATAAAGATCCATGATCCATGAGCAGGATCTTCATCACACCTTGCAGGTGTTGCATTATATCCACTCTCCAAATAATATATTTGTCTCACATAATATTTTCTGACAGTGTCCACTCTCTAGCTCATCTCTTTTGAGCAGATAAAATGTTCATGCACATCAAACTAGAACCTGGAACAGGGTAAACCGGATCTTTGAGAAAACAAAAAAATCAAATGCCTCAGACACACTGTTCCATTGTTTTCTCCGAGATGTGAGGAGGCAGCTGATCAAAGTGAATGAACGATCAGTGATGGCGAGGTCACCGATGCCTGAAAGGTTCTCAGCGTTTTCGCCAGTGACAAAGTGACAGGCAGAAGTTAAAGGTAAAAGCATGACACGCAAGGATGATCTGCATCTACACGCTTTGAGGCTGCGTTCGTTCGTGTGATTAAAGGAGCAGCCTGCTCATTATTAGAACAGGTAATTATTTTAAAAGAGCATTTTCCACATCACATTACCTATAAATAAAGAACGAACTTCTAGTTTGATGATTTTCCTTTGTCCAGTCTTCTTATTAGTGAATGATGAGGACAAATGTAAAGAACCAAACGTCCTTCAGGATCCATTTCCTGTGTTCCTGAAATATTCAGCCGCCCTGATTCCACTATTGCTCAATCCATGTTCCCCAGAGAGAGGTAGCATGTTACTCTATGTGTGTGTGTGTGTGTGTGTGTGTGTGTGTGTGTGTGTGTGTGTGTGTGAGAGAGAGAGAAAAAGAGAGAGGGAGAGAGAGAGATGGAGAAAGAGAGAGAGAGAAAGGGAGAGAGAGAGATCAGGCTGCAGGTGATTGCGACCCAAATCTGATTTATCTTTCATACGTGACACAGATTTGATTTTCCTAATGACAGCGTGACAAGGAAGAAATTCCACGTAGTTTATTATTTGAGACGCTTTCATTGCATTTGCTGCTCACCAGCATCATCTCTGTGGTGCAGTGTGATTTGCTCATTTATGACAGACAGACAGACAGACAGACAGACAGACAGACAGACAGACAGACAGACAGACAGACAGACAGACAGACAGACAGACCCGCGAACGAATCCAAGTCAAAACTGTGCTGAGTTGGAAATGGTAAGCAAATGAGGTACGTTTGACCTGGTGCGACTGCTTATTACATAAATGCGATGCTCGTTCAGATATGAAGCCCACACGCTGAGATGCTGTCAGATTAATGGATTGGAGAGCAGCGGAGAGGCTACACAAAGCCAGTCCATGCAGCATCTCAATTGAAGAAGACAAGGCATTTATAACTGTTCTTCAGGTTACCAGCTGAGCTTGTGAGCTGGAGTCCAACTCCAAGTCCAAGTTTAAAGTCAAGTCTTGAGTTATTACGGGATAAATAAGGTTCTACCCGCTCTTCTGTACCTACTGCACATCTTCACATTTTAGAGCCTTTCTGGTGCCTTCTTTATTCCAATGATCACATGCACTCGGAACTGAAAAGCCTTAAGTGTTTTTCTATTACCTACACAGTTGTGTTTTTTCTGTCTTAAACACTGAGTGTGAGGTAATAGGAGCACAGTTCAGCTTCCTGTCAGACATTAGCTGCAGGAATCTATTTAAAGGAAGGGCTGAGTCTGGCCCAGGGAGCTAAGGTAGAGTTAGTGTTATTCAGTGCAGCCATCTACCAACTTTAATGGCTTAATTCAATTCAATAATTGCCAATGACTTTTGGCCAAGACTATTTTTACTGCATTTCCTGCACTGGATCTAATATAGCTCCACTACAGTTTACAGAACTACAGCAGCATAAGCATGTTTCAAGCCAAAAAGCACATCCATGATAAGTGATACCTTTGTAATTATTATGACCTGTTATGACATGGTGTTGTCATTTATTTTTTAATGAGCAGACAGAAAAATATGACATGTTTGCTCTGCCCACTGAGAAATAACTTGTCTGTCAAGTCTTGGTTTCTTTATTTTAGGCATCAAATTGTATGAAGAAACTGAACATCTAATGATAATAGATTGAGACTGATTTGTCCTCACAGGGAACTACATAAAACAACACTGATGCTTCTGCTTGTGTAATACGAACACATAAACATTTGAGTCCATCAAATGAATTTATACTAGTTTATTTCTAAAGGTAGCAAAATAAGTCAAACTTAAATGCAAAGGCAGCACATGTTTTCCTATCAGATCTGTGACATCATCATGACATCAATGCTTTCCCGTCAGTCTGCAACAGCATAACTGCAGTTACTGTATAAGGACAAACCAGGCTTGCTTACAGCGCATTGCCCGTAACTGTTCACATCATCACCTGAAACAAGCTGAATAAAATAAGCAAATAAAGTAGCTCCAGAGGAGTGAAATTGAAGGAAAAGGAGGAGGAGGAGGAGGTTCGCTGCTGCTACAAGGCTGCTCACTGAACTGTGGGTGGGGGATGGGTGCATGCACAATACATGAGGACATGTCCACACATAAAATACACACGCACGCACCCACGCACGCAGGCACGTAGGCACGCACACGCATGCGCACACACACACGCACACACACACACACATAAAAAACGTGCATGGGACAGAGGCTAGAAACGATCTCAGGCCTATTAAATGGAGATGCTGCCATTAATCAGATGTTCAGCCTCCTACTGAGTAATCTGCCCACGCACACACACACGCACGCAGTATTTTTTTCATACAGCATATATTATATGTTCAAAAATATGTACGAGGTAAAGAGAGTGAACATAACTGTGTTTACACTTGCAAACACATCATTTTTACAGTTGCAAAGTGAATTCTCTAAAAACATATAATGTCTAGTTTTCAAAAGGGAAGAAAAACAACACTTCATAAAAACTTTTAAAAAAGCACTTTTAAAATTTTGCCATACATTTCGTGCATAATTCATAACATTCCATTTTGAAAAATGAGATGATATACGTAGACATTTGGACACCAACCACATCTTGTTTCTTGGGTTCTACTAAAGTTGAAGGTACATTAGGCAAAGGACAGAGGGCCTCACGGGTATAGAATAAGAAGCGTACGGTGTGTGGCCTTTAAGTAGGGGCAAGATAATCTAATCGGACTGCAATCAAACGTATCCAGCTGTATCTCGTGTCTGGGAAGCAGATCAGCTAAAAGCCATCGACCAGAAACATGTTGAGGGTTTATGTAGCACCACACACTAATTAATAAACAGCAAAATGTAAAGGGATCACAATCAAGGCGCCGTAGATGGAGAACGGTGATCAATTAAGCAGAAAACACCGTTAGGATGTGAATGTGACCTCCTGTGTGTCAGCAGCAATGGCTGTTTTGCCCTTGACTTGGATGGAGGATGGCCATTGGCTCACACACACTCACACATACACACTGCGGAGCTGCAGACTGATGAGCTAGATATCATTAGCATCAAGCATGTTGCCAGAACGATATTTCAGCACAAACACCAACTGGTTCTTCTGCCATAAACATGTACAATATTCAAATAGGATGCAGACAGATTCCAGGTCGTTCCTCATAATCGTGTTTATTTGGAGCTGAGTCTGCAGATGATAGTAGACGTGACCTAAAGAGATGCTATCCGTTAGCAATGAGAAGCTTTATTACTACTACAAAGCCAACACAAACTGATGTACATAGCACCAGAGAACAGGAAGCACTGCTGTCAAGGTGCCCTTGAGCAAGTCACTACTGAGAGAGATGAGACGACAGCAGCTTGTTGTCTCTCTCCCTGCAGCAGGTGTGCGTGTGTGTGTGTGTGTGTGTGTGTGTGTGTGTGTGTGTGTGTGTGTGTGTGTGTGTGTGTGTGTGTGTGTGTGTGTGTGTGTGTGTGTCACACACAAGAATGTCAAACAAACACTAGGCCCCATCCAGGAAGGAAAAGCAAACCTCAACACACTTTATTCGGATCTCATCTATTCTGTTCTGTTCTGTTACAGGTTGTTGCCATTTGACTCCATCCAATGTCCAGATCCTTTTTCTCCTAGCAGCACTTAGAAAATCATTAAACTCCATCTCATCTTTTAGGTTCACAAGATATTTTCCCATCATCAGTGTTACTGAAAAAGCATCAGGATTTGTTATTTTTATTATATTATAAGTTTATATGACTTCAACTTCTAACAACTAATAAACTTAAACAAAACCAAACTGTAGTAGTTTTGAAACATTTAACATGATAACATCATCATCATTTTTATTCTCTGGTCTCCTGAAGAATATTGATTTTCTGCTGATAATAGGTTTTTTGGGTGTCTGTAGTTTAATTTGGGAAAGGGCATGGGAAA
Organism: Betta splendens; assembly: GCF_900634795.4. Taxonomy (NCBI): domain Eukaryota; kingdom Metazoa; phylum Chordata; class Actinopteri; order Anabantiformes; family Osphronemidae; genus Betta; species Betta splendens. The sequence continues at coordinate 13,328,602 of NC_040888.2, forward strand.
CAGGCCATGTTATTTAGTTTGAGCTAAAGTTCAACCATGCAAATGATTGTGAAGAAGGTCTGTGTCTGTGCTGCTGCAGTAACACGTTGATATTGTTTCATTCTCTCTAAGAGTGAGTTTTATACATCCCACCCCTAAAGCCCCACCTCTGTTAGAATCAATGGGACTGAAATGGGATATTGTGCAATAAAACGCCTTACACTCGTGCACAGTCACCCACACACCTCTGAGCAGATTATTACCCAGCAGTTGTTTTGGTTTATTCTCTTATTTGGTGGATAACGCCATCTAACAGCCACTTCCTTAGTGGAGATTAGTAGAAGTGGGTGGTTAGGCCTCATCCATTGCTTTTTTAATGCAAAAATATGATGAGCTAGTTAGAATTAAGCAAGTTATAAAACAACGCCTAAAGCTGAGGTTGAAAAGGATTTTAATGCATCGACTTTCAAAGTTGATTATTCGTCTGTAATGATGTAGAGTTGTTTGAATGCAATAGATTACAAACAGCTTTAACTTTACAACCTGAAGTCGGCTTCCTTCTTAATTTGTAACTTCTGCTCAGGTTCGTGTGGACTCGGAGCAGTGATAGAGGAGGAGGAGGAGGAGGAGACTGTGATGTGGACGATTACATAAAAATATAATTATTACTACTGAGCTGCTGTGCGCTGCTGCATGATACATCGGCATCTGTTACCAGCAGGATTACGTGCACCGGAGGTGGATTTTATTTCACCACTCATCCAACATGGCTGACAGGTAGGTACAAGTCCATTTGTTTCAACAAAATGTAAAAGCAAAGAATGCTGTACAGCTGTGGTGTATCAGATTGTGGTATAAATATACACACCATAGAGGGATGTATGGATGGAATGGAGGGGAGGAACAAAACAATCAAACAAACAAAACAATGGCAATATTATATCAAAATGTTGGCACACAAAAATCATGACTTAAACATCAACTCTGTCGACTGAAACCTTCTTGAAAGTGGAAATGCATCCACCATGCTTTCTAGAATTTCAATTATGAATTGTTACAGAATAGTTTCATCACTGAAAGTATATTTTATTTTCTAATGCATAAAATGATGCAGCTATCATCATTAATACTATCAAGTCTCTAATAGTTATATAATATTGGTCCCACATACTGTAACTAACTGGGCGGGCAGCTATAGCTACTGTAACCAGTGGGGTTAACTGTTGATTTACTTTGAACTGGAAGTATCTGGAAGTAGTCCAAGCTAATAAACTGCATGTTTTATGATTGTTTGCTAGTATTATCAACTTGTGTAGCAGTCTGTGTTGTGTTTAATATTTAAACAATCGCTTAACAGCAACAGATGGAAGTTAAATAAGGTGCTATATTCATGACTCGTGTAGTGAGAGAGCTGTGATTATTCTTTTTATTTCTTGAAACTATTAAATAATGTCATTTTCTTTTCATCTCCAGCTCAGATTCAGACAGGGACGTGCCCTCTCCCTGGATCCAAATGACACCAGTGAATTAGCTCCACCAGCTGTTTATTATTTTTTCATTAACCAATTAATTCATATTTACACAGCAGCAGTAGAGAGAGGCATTCAATCATGTTTACTTTAAACCAATGTGTAAATTATTTTAAAATCTAAAAGCAAAGTTTGGGTGAAAACATTACTGTCTGTCATTTTCTTTTCTGTTCTCCAACCAAGTTTTGCGCCAGAAAGAGGGGAACATGTTTCCCACTTATTTATGTGCAGAAATGGGTAAAATCACTGGAGGATGGACTAATAAAAGAATGGCAGCGGGAAGAATGACAAAAAGGTTTATGAGAAAATGAACATGAAAAAAAGACTAACAAAAGCAAGGGAGTGAAATAAAAAAATTATTAAATTATTTAATTATTATAATTAAATATTGGAGCACAGAAGAAACAGGTGGTTGATGATGAGAGATGAGAGAAATACTTGTGCGGGGATGCAAGAAAATGAGTAAAAAGTTAAGGAAGATACAAGTAAAAAAAGGGAAACAGTGATAGTATAAAGACAGCCAATGATGATGACAGGACAGTGAATGGTATCAATAAAAGATGAAAAATGTCAGTAGTCTGTAAACATAAAGGCTAAATGGAATAGAGGGTAAGACAGAGGAGTAGATGGACGTAGAAGAAGGTGGAGGAAGTGGGGGAGGGGAGGGGGTGGACAGCAGTGCAGTAAACTACAGGTAGAGCTGAGGCCGTCACTACTCTCATAGATAGATAGATAGATAGATAGATAGATAGATAGATAGATAGATAGATAGATAGATAGATAGATAGATAGATAGATAGATAGATAGATAGATAGATAGATAGATAGATAGATAGATAGATAGATAGATAGATAGATAGATAGATACAGAGGCTGCGTGGTATGATTATTCACTTCGACTGTGTGCGGCGAACCCAGTTGAACTCGGGTGGTGGCGGCGGCAGGGAGGCGCGTGGAGCTGCTGCAGAGTTGGAGCAGCTGATGTGACACCCGCCCTCCTCACCCTTTCTAATACACCCCCTCCACACACACACACACACACATATACACACACACTATCCGCCCAAAACCGCCGGTATCAGATGTTCGCTCGCACGCGGCGGCAGAACACCCTGCGGCGCACCGCGTCGCTCCGCACAGTCTGCCGCGCACGCTCGGAACAACCAATCTCACCCGGCGCAGAAGCATACAGTCATAAAATGGGTGAGGCTTTGATACAGCGAAGCCCCCTTACCCCCCCAACCACCACCCCCATCTCACTCTGCCCTGCGCCCACCCCACCGATTCTTTCCGTCCACTATCACCCATACACGAGCGGGGGCAGCAGCAGGAAGCACGCGGAAAAGGGGCAGATCAAGCGGCATCCTCCGCGCCGCGCCGCTCCACCTGCATCCTGATTCATCCATCCAGCCGCATATCGATCCTCTCCCCGCCTGATGGCGACTGATGCTCCCACATTCACGAAGCTCTCTATCTGGGAGGAGGCGCGCGCGCTGGACGCAAGATGCGGCCTCGGAAAAAAAAATCACTGCATTTAGGTCCGCGGCTCATTTCAGTCAGCACTTTTCCTCCTTATGCATCCCCCTCTTGCATCAGGTCATCCGGGCAAGCATGCACGGACATGCACAGCCAAATTAGCATGGATGACAGCTTTTTTCTTTACAACCTAACGCGTTTTCCCATCATGCATGCAGCGCTGCATGAGAAGAAAACCTGAGCAGGGCCTCTGCGTCTAAAGCCGCTGATACGCGCTCAAATATCGGCTATTAAAGGTGGGAAATATGGAAAATATCGGTGTCCAGGCTTTAACCGTGAACTCCTGCTGCTGCTCACTTCACCACAAACCAAACATCCGCCAACATCCACTGATATTAAAAGAAAAATCATTCAAATGTCTGAAAAGCCTCCATCCTCTCACACAACTCTGCAGCTACTTTCACATCACTTTGTATTCACAGCATGACAAGCCCCAAGCCTCAACGCAACCTGCCACAAAGCCTCCTCCGCAAAAGCTCCAAATTAGCAGAAATTACGGTTGGAGCCGGTTTTTTCCTCTCAGCCCCGCACCTCTCTGCTCCGCTCGCATCCGGATGCAGCGGATGGAGAGGCGGCGAGGCCGAGAGGCTGCGGCGACGGATGAGGAGGTGAGGGGCAGGGGGGAAATGAAGAGAGGTGGTGTAGACATGGAGGACAGCAGAGATGGAAACGAAGAGGACATTTTCAGCTTACACTTCGCAGTTCCGCCGTACGGTCTTTCATGGTGTTGCCGCGCCGAGCTGGCTAGAAAACGGAGATTCGGCCCTTGTCCGGGTAGGGGAGGGGGGGAGGTTTCCAACACCGCGTCGTTCGTCGTTTTGCGATCCGAGATTCCCCAACAAGATTTTCCCCACGCTTGCCCTCCTTTTCGTTTCTAACCTCTTCTTCAGCTGCCCAGAAAAGCGGACACGGAGAGACGGAAGGAGGGACGGCGCGGCGTGACGCGTCTCAGCCTTTTGCTGCTTCTTTTGCTTCGGAGGTATTTTTTTTATCCGTGCGCTGACGGCGCGTTCAAACCCTCCTCCTCTAGTTGTTCCCCTTTTTTTTCAATCGTGCCGCTCCGCCGCTCTGGCTCAGGTTGTCCCCCTTTTGGTCCGCGGCTTTTTCCCCGTTACTCCTTGGTGCGGTCGCAGTGTGGCCCCGCAGCGCGCAAAGCAGCAGCAGCCCGGCAGGAAAACCGACCGAGAGAGAGCGAGGGAGAGGGAGAGAGAGAGAGTGAGGAAGGAAGGGAGGGGGTGAGTATGGTACTGATGCTGCAGAAAAGTAGAGAAGGGGGAGGGATGAGAGGAGGCCGATGCGGAGGGGATAGAGAGGCAGTGCGCATGCGTCAGATTCCCCCTCCCTCCACCCTCCATCTCTACCTGCTGCTGCTACTGCCCCCCCCCCCCCCCCCCCTCCTCCTCCTCCTCCGCCCTGTTTCCTCCCCCTGTCCTTCTCCTTACTCCCCCTTTCCTCTCAGTGTGTGCTTTCTCGTGGGGTCTCTCGTTCGTTCTCTTCCTCTCTCTCTCTCTCCGCAGCAGCAGGGAAGTGTGTTTGTGTTTCAGGTGAATGAGGATTAGGATCAGGGGGAGTGGGGAGAAGGGGGACGGACAATCTGTTCACTTTCAGTGTCCTTATTTGGTTAGGGAGGTGCAGTGGGTGATGACATGATATACAGTCATATGTAAATTACAATATAGTATAAACGTCACTATCATTAGCTGTACAAGTACTTGAAATCATTTTTATATATTCAGTTAGAGATTGAGTGCATCCTTTCAGAACAAAGGAAGATAAAATATGTGATGAAAATAGTGCTGTTGTAATTTATTGTGGATTGAGGAGGTGATGTTTGGGTAGTTTTATTTATGATGTAGTAACTTTAACTTTTAGGTTGCTAACAAAATAATAGGAAAACTAAAAATCAGCTAAATATGTTTTAAAATAAGTAGTATAATATAATCTGGGCTCATTCACATTATAAAGACATCATCACTGAGGGGAAGCACCTTCTCTAAATAACCAATTCTGTGTTTGTGGACAAAGTACAAGTTCCTTTTTGCCTCTGGTGTTTGTCCTATAATGAAATTGACTTACTGCCCCATACACAGCATTCAGTGCAGCCAGCAGCTTTGTGTGAGTCAAACAAAATGAAATTCATTGCAGGGAAATGACTACATCCCATATAAAAGTGCAAGTAAAAAGCAAATATCTAAAACTGTGGTGTCATATGAGACATTTCATGATAAGATTGAGCGTCTCAATGGGCAGCGTGCTCCTCCTGGTTCCTCTAAGACCTACTGTAGTCAGCTGTGACTGCTATCATGGGTCTGAACTAACATTACCACAGGAGGCTTGTTAACGGGCCTCTGCATGTTTTTATTAAGTGCGACGATGCCTAATAACAGCGCTAAACCAATTGAAATGCATGTTTTCCTAGATTTGTCCCTATGTTTGTTGACGCTGTAGACGCAGACCTGATTTAAAAGTATGTCAGCAACAGGTCAACAGGTTTAGATGTTAGCAGGTTGTTAAGATGATCTGCCAAATGCAAAAAAGCGAGACTGTCAGCAGGACAGTCACAAGCAGCTAAACCAATGAACCAAAGTCAATGAGGGGCGAGGACCATGTTGATCTGGAATAAGCTGTTTCTACGGCGACGAGAGGATTTGGTTCTGGTGTCATGCAAAAGGGGAGATGGGTTCCTGTCAAAGCCTGCATGAATACACACACACACACACACACACACACACACACACACACACACACACACACACACACACACACACACACACAGTATCTTTATTGAATTAGCCGTGGGGATAAACTCCATCTTGTTGAAGGTCACAGGTTCGATTCCTGGTGCAGACGTCCTTCAGCCTCAGACTCAACTGGACTCAGGTAACAACTCCAAACACGCAGGCACATGCTCTTTTACTCTGAGAAGGTGCTGTGAGCTGAAGACGGGCGCCCTCTGTCCACAGGTGGGCTTTCGTAAGGTTGTGGCAGCAGTGATTTACGAGGCCAGCTGCTATTAAAAAAGAGCCTTGAGATGTTATGGAGTTTTAATGGTGAAGATGAACTCTGGAGGCTCCGGCAGATTGGCTGGACGCCCAGAGGAAACACTACTGGAGACAGCAACCCCCCCCCCAATCAGCCCCTCCCTGTGCTCATCCCTACTGTCCTCTCTCTTTTCCTTTAAAGGGGACAACAGTGTCTTTTTGTATTCGTCGCTGTGAATGTTAGAGTCTCAGCAGGAGAAGTGTAACATCTGCTTCTGTCCCTGCAAGTCTTTGAACAGATCTTGATGGGAATCAGAGATCTTGTTTCACCTGTGAATCATCTTGTCTGGTCTGTCCTTGCAGGTCTGAGACGAGACGAAGGGTTTCCTTTTTTTATTTGTTCTCTCCTGAACCAGATTGACGCTGACGATGTTGAGAGGCCAGTTTAAAAGAGACCTTTCATGAACACTAAGCAGATCATGATGAGTGATGAAGGTATTGCCTTCAGTTGATGAGTCAGCATAAAATGTATCCTCATATGCCGGGGGTTTGAAGATACCTACTTCTCTGTCACAAGAGGCCAAATCATCTATTAAAAGGTTCTGAGCTGCCATAAAAGCAAATGTTTTTAGACGGAGATGCCTGCTCACATCTATGACACTGGTTAACCTACAGCTTATAATACTAAACTGTAGTCAGACTCATAATATGGCATGTACTGTTTTATTAGGCTCCTAAATATCAGCTCAGACATGGAAATCTGAAACAGACACTGAAAAGTGTGGTTATATAAGGAATAAGTGTTGATGTTTAAAGAGCTTCTCTTTCAGACGTCAATATGTAAATTAGAGGATGGCTGGAGGTCAATACAGCGAGTCAGACCTGCTCTGACCAATCAGAGCACAGATGGAACGAGCCAAAGGCCTTTACAGAGCAGCATTAGCCCTCAAACCCAGACAGTCGAAAGCCACAGAAGAGGGTGTTTGTTGCTTTTCTTCAGAAGCGAAACCTTTAGACGCTTCATTACTTGTGATCTTCATTTTTAAGAAATGTAATATTATTATTGGCTGTGTTACAGATAACCAGTTAGTTTTAGTTGGTAAATATAGACATTTGTTTTTCGCTTTCATAGTTCAAAACAAATAATAAACTTAAATGTATGTGTCCCAGGTTTTTGAGGAGCAGACTAACAGACCAGAAGACAATTAGGCCCCTATGCTGACAAACTGATTAAATCCCTTCCTGGGGAAATTTAAAAGTACCAGGCCTCTCAGCCACACTGCTTAACTAAATGAGGACCCAAATGCACAACAACCCACAAGACATATGAAAATTATTTATAATCATTCAATCATTTTATTTCTGAATTAACTTTTTAAGGGGTGCAAGTTAACAAATGTCCTCTCTTTGTGAACTAAACTACTATGTACAGTAGAAGTAGATACAACCAGAAAACACTGGTATTGATTATTCATGTTGCATTTGATTAGTAAGTATTAAGTTGCTGTACTATATTTAATAAAAAATACTTTATCACCACATTATATCACGGTTTTTGTACAAACCAATCTTTGATGAGAGTTCTTTAAAATGTTTCTGCATCATCAGTGAATAACTGATGACTGTGTGTGTAGGTTCCACAATCAGCAGGTAAAACCCAACAGTCAGAGCTACAGAAAACTACTCATTGTGTACCAAAGAGGCAGAAAAACAGTGGCCCGGACATTCAGCATTTCCTTGACAATAACCTTTTCAGTTCCACGTCTAATTTAATTGACGTTGTGGTTTTTATTACAATGTTAGTTGGTTCTCATTCCTCTCATTCTGTATAGTACTGGAATTAATAGAATAGTACTACTAGTAATACTATTATGGCTGCAATACAGCTGAAATCTTAATCCACCTTAAAACAGTCTGACTTCCTGTTTCTCTGGTAAACTCAGTATTTCCATCACTTTTTATGTAACTGTTTACTCATCATTCTTTTCCCAGATTGACTGGTGATTCTCCATATTGAAGTTATTGTGTTGTTCACTGCCACTCCTAAAGTATATGCCACATGTGATCTATCCTTTTGGTCTAAAGTCTTTGTAAGCCACAAGTGATCTGATCACATTATATTGGAGTAATATTTACTGCCTCTGTAATTCACTCAATGCCACCCAGAGCTCGGAGGAAGGGTCCAGCTGCCGCCAACATCTGCCCACCATCCCAGGTCTTCTCATTTATCCTATTACCTTCAGCTCATAACCTACGTGTGGTATTTGCAGTTAAAGGCTTGGGGGTGTCTCTCTGCAGACGCTAATAATGTGGAGTGTGATTAGGTTCAATAATCAGCTATGTATATTCAGCACTCTGCAGAGCACACTGGGTTCTGGCCACACAGCATTTCAAATATTGCAGATAAATCAATTTGGCATTGGAAAAAATGAACCCAGTCCACACATGCAACTAACTGTGATTAGCAAATTGCTTTAAATGAATTACTACAACTGGCCCAAGTGCTAACAACTGGGTGTCTCAGCTGGCAGTGCACACAAGGCCTGGAGGATGCTGGGTATTTCAGTTTGAACTTGGGTGCTGTCACATTCTGCTCTGGCCCTATCTACATTTTTTTTTCTTATTTACACTTATCTTTCTTCTCCTGCAGGTTAGTAGTTGGGTTTTCTGACTCCACTTCAGAGGCTGCTTGAAATTATATAAATAGCATAGTGAAATTATGTCTACTATAGAAATAATAACTGATAATATAATTGATTGATGACTGATTTTGTATGAAAGAAACATTTTTCTGAATTCAACAGGTTTGTTTCATCCAGCTCTTTTACAACTACTCAGCAAGTGTCTTTTCAATCATCACACACACAAAGTGTGTCACCTTGACCAGACTGAGGGGACGATCACATCTGCTCTTTTGCACGTGTAAACAAATCAATCAATCAGGTGATAAAGGATTCAGATAGTCCTGCCACAGGGGGAGGTGACCTGTTTGATAGGTTATTGAATTTTGGCTCAATAAATGGTCAGTTAATGCTGATACAACTACAGTATGTGAACCAAATTATGGAAAGAAAGCTCCTTTACCTTCTTCCTTCTCTCCTTCTTCTTTTCTTTTGTTTGTTGTTTTCTTTCAGGACAAGCTTTCTTGATGCAGCCATATCTAATCACAAGTGGCTGTATCTAAGATCTGTTGATCTTAAAACAACATAAACTGAACATAGTTGAATAAATTAGACTCTCTGGTAATGTAAATCTACATGGAATTTTAAGTCATATATAGTTATATAGTAATATAGTTACTAAACACTTTTAACAACATATTACCGCATATTAGAATTATTAGTGCAAATACATTTAAAAATTATATTTTCTTCTGCTTTAATGGGAAAATAACTAAGAAGCATGTAAAGCACTAAAATTTTTGATTCATTAAAAGGGTAGGTTGTCTTGTTAACTGTAAAGGAGCTGTCTGAATATTGTTTATTTCTACGGCGAGTAGAAGGCCAGCGAGTTACAGTATGTTTAGTGAGCAAACACTAATAATTGTGTATATATATATATATATATATATATATATATATATATATATATATATATATATATATATATATATATATATATATATATATATATATATATATATATATATATATATATATATATATATATAAATATAGTAATTTCCCTATATTTTTCCACAAGAATCTATGGTTTTCCAGACTTTCATCCTCTTTCTCTCTCGCTCTCCCACCTCTGTCTCTGTTGTCTCTTTCTCCCCCTGCAGGCCGGCTCTCGCACTGCAACTGATGAAGATTTTCACCTTGGATCAAGGTTGAAATGAAAATATTGATGTGTGTGTTTCTCTCCGATACCACTGCTGAGCAAGTGTGCGCACACTAACACACAGGGATTGACATAAACCTAAATATGCTGATTTTGAATCCCCAAGAAGCTTAGTTTGGACTGGTGTGACTCTTTGTCTGGACAAAGAGTCACACCACTCACACTAATCCTAAAACAGATTTTGGTGAAACCATTAGTTGCATATTCCTTCTGAAATAAAGGAAAGGAAGAAAAAAAGAAAGAAAACAGACAGACAGACAGACAGACAGACAGACAGACAGACAGACAGACAGACAGACAGACAGACAGACAGACAGACAGACAGACACGACGGGTGACAGATACATATGCCAGTATCAATGTCTTGTAATGTTGTTGTAAAATACAATCCCAGAATTTCAGACCACATGATGTCAAACTGTCTGAATAATAATCAAGAGGATTTTCTGGTCTTTGTGTCAGTCACAACAAATTCAAATTCAGCCTTCTTTATTGCATAAATGCACCGTGGATGTCGGCCTGATTCATCTTTTTAAATCTCTTCTTCCGTTTTTGAAAGTCCAGAAAATCCCATCATCATTACTTCCTTCCTCTCACCGTCTTGGAGAACAAAGCCTCTATCTTTGTAACATTTGCGCAGACGTTGATCCTGCTGACTGTCATCACTTTGTTCCAGACGTTTTATTGCAGCCTCTGATCCGATCTCTCAGCCGAGTTTAAAACCTTGAAGCCTGCCGGTGTAAGAGATTGTGAAGTGTGTCTGCATGTCTGTCAGGTTTTACCTTCACTTCACAATAAATTCACATCCCAACCTAGTGGGGTGTGGAGTGCTGGCGGTTTGTTGAGGACTTTATTATGTGCCAGACATAGTGCTTGGACTTCTGCATTTAGTCTCAGTCGACTAAAGGATTTCCATCAGGCCATTTCCTCCAAAACACAGTCATACAAACATTAAATTACTTAAGGCTATGAACACAGCTTGCTATGGAAGAAAACTGTATAGTCTGTGATAATACAAGAATTTATTCATGAAGGCCTTGAACATTTTTCTGTGTTCTATCAAGTTAAAACCCCAAAAGAAAATCAATTTCCTGTCTAGGACTGTCATTAAAAGTCCAGCTGTGGCAGATGTGTTTCATCTCCAGGTTAGTTACCTCACTAGAGGTCTCCTCAGGAGACGTGTACGTATGGTTGTGCAGGTACAACACAGACAGACAGTCAGGTACGGACATGCAGGAAGATCATCAATCTTCTCAGTAAAGAAACAATGCTCTGATCCCATTGGTTATGGATTCACCCACATTTGCTACAGCAGTGATTAAAGAGAGGAGGAACCTGGCAATGTGAAAAAGTCAGTAGCAAGCTCTGAAATTTAAGTCTCCAACACGGGGCCATTTTTTAGCATTCAGCGTGTTCTCACATTCACACCTGAGAGCTGCACCCATGTTAAAACACCTCCTCCATCCTCAGTCAACATGTGTTGGCTGTAGGTCAATAGATTATGTAGAAATCCATCAAACCTTTAATTTATTAAACCTGGCATTATTCACGATAGTAAGAGTAACATTTCTATTGACTGATAAGTGGAATGGAATTGTGAGTAAAATACTTTACAAATAACAGACTGTCTCTTAATTGTAAGAATGTAAAATAAATTAAAATAGAATATTTAACAGTAGTATGTATAACTACTTATTCTCCAATCCAATATGAAATTGGTGTTTAAACGACATTCTTCCCTGCTCTTCCAGTCACTGTTGCTGTGTTTCATTCACCTTGGGGATGCCAGCAATGCTGGAGACCACAACACACATATCAGTCATTAGACTGGTCCAGACGGAGAGTCAGCAAGATAGAACTCCTCCAAGATTTATCACTGGAACAAGATCAATTCATGCACTTAGTGAAGCAGTCCAGCTTTTCTTTCCGAGAAAGCGACACTAAACATGCAGCTCTGAATTTCGGAGGACATACACTCGGAGATTTTAAAAACAAGCGTTCCTAAGGAAGGCTGGTATCCAAGGCAGAGGCTATTAAATCTCTGTAGGGACAGCCTGCAGCAGTCAGCTGTAAATACATGCCTATATGGGTACACATGGCTCGTAAAACCAAGCAAGGCCAAGTTGTTTTATCCTCGTTAGCTGGAACCTTCCGTTGGAAAACTTCCATTCAAGATCAGAACCCTGGGTCTTCCCTCTGTACAGTTTTCTGATGAAACATCAGTAGTTGTTGAAGTGCAAATATGCAAAAGCAGGAGTAAATAATACTCAAAGGACAATAAATGGGATGTTAAACCATAATAAAGATTCAGTATGAGAAACAGCTCCATACCTCAAAGCATCCAGTGTGGTAAAGCAAACCTCAAATGTGCTTCCATGTGTTTTTTATATGTGAATGTTAGTTACACAACATTTAGCAGTTGAGAAATTAGTAGGTTTTAAGTAACCTTTGCTGCTTCTCATTAATCATGTTGAAAAAGTCACTGCAGTAAAAAAAGAATATTTTAACAAAAGCAACCTGTGATATGTGTTTTTTGTTTGATCTTTTATCTGCTTGACCAAAGTACAGACTTGGTCACTCAAAGATGAGTTTATTTTACCAATATGTTGCATCATCTTTTCATTGTCTGGGATGTGAAGTGGAATGTTTTCCAACTTTTGCTGGATGCAGCAAATATACACGTTGTCCTGTTTTTTATTCTGTGTAGCTAAAACATAACTATTAGAAATTAAACTCCTTCATTTTAAACCTTTGAATCCTTGTTAAACTTGTGTTCAAATAATGTTCCTTAATGCTCATAAAGATCACATCAAAGCATTAACCTCTGCATATTTCATTTGAAGGATGACTAAACATTTATTTTTTTTAACATAGTGTGTCTGAAAAGAATTAAAAGGAAACGAGAGAAACCACTTCCCCTGCCGCCCTCTGTCTGCACGAACGTGCGTTGTAAAAACACTCACGTGACACATCTACGCGAACCATTAACACCGCAGACAGCCTGCAGATGTAACAAAAAATTAAACGCAGACATGGGTCCACACAGTGCGTCAGCGGGGGAGAGAGCGCGTGCGGCCCAGACAGCTGCAGCTCGCCTCAGCAAGGCCGCCCCGAGCTCCGCCAAACAGACAGAACAAACTGAGATGAGCGACCATGATGCTGACTCCGCCCTCTCCTCAAGTCGCAGGGTCGATGCGCTTTCCTGTTACCGTACCGTCTAGGGTAAACGGGCAGGACATTTTAGGGGGAGTGTCTCTATCCTGCGGCATGCGCTCAGAATCAGAGCGGCCACACAGCAGCCTCGCTGCCGCACACCTCTCTGCTGCTCGCGCGCCGTGACGTTCTAAGAGTTTTAATGCCGAATTAAGGCCGAGGAGGATTTCATAATCCCCAAAACCACCAACACCAATATTATTGCGTTTACACATTGTGTAAAGTAGAATGAGGCCCAGGTGAAACATGTAATAGAATTTATAAATACAATTAATAGAGTTCTGTAATTTTGCCAAATGTATGAAAACTGTCAAATCTACTCCACATCCTATTAATTCTATTGGTGGCACAGAAAGTAGGAAGCAAGTTGAACCATATTGAAAATTAGTATTATACAAATACTTTTAGACTGCAATGTCACATCTGTTGAGGTCTGTACTGCTCGGTTAGCAGCTAATAATGATTTTTTAAGCCATTTTTTTGTTATTTGTCTTTTTTAATAGGTTACGTGAAGAGTGTTCTACTGTGTGTCTATAAAAGACTGATCCAACAGGAGAAACAGCAGAAAACTCTGGCCTTCTAATTTACAATGCAAAACATTTGTGACACAGCCTACAGCTATGACTGCAGCCACACTAAAAGTCTGTGGTTTATTCAGATTACAATAAATCACACAGATGCATTTTCAGTTTTACTTGTACATGATTCATCTACTATACTATGGCATTCCCCGTTTGGTTAAGGCAGTGTTCACTGCTCTGAAACCCCTGTGGTTGCCATAATGACAATGTGTGTCTTGCTGCAAAGTGACGGAATTCGGATGTCCAACTAATTCTACTGGCAGCATGTACATGTACAGTATTTAGTTTATTAACAAACAAATACACAAAAGAACAAGACAAATGACCACAGGCATGATGTGATGGTGGGAAAATACCACTACCACTCAGGAGTATCTTTATCTTTTGATCCATTCATTTATATAAATAAATTATATAAATAAATGTATAGAGTAAAAATAACCCTACTCTGGAGTTTAACACTGTGCAATTTAAAATGCTCTTTAATAATTAACACGTCCTAAATGTTAGAATAGCTTCACTGACATTTTGCCACATTTTGGAGTATGAGGTGAGGCGGATGCCTTTTCGGTGCCGTGCAGCTGCAGCCTGTGGTTTTTGGGGATGACTGGCGGTAATAACACGTCTCTACACCCGCGCTGGCTGACATTTGGGAAAGACTTGTGTTATTTGCAGAAAGCCAAAATGGCGTGGCTCGTTGCAAGAGCGCACGCGTGCACGGCGCGCGAGGGCCAACACATGTGGGCGGGAAAATGCTGCTGCGCCTCTACTCGGGTCCTTCCGGCAGGCTCGGCTGGGAGCTCGCGCCGCGTATCGAGACAGAGCTAGTAGCAGCGGCAGCCGGAGAAAAAAAACAGAAGAGCCGATCAGTGGACGGAACAGCCGAGCGAGCCCATTTTCACCCAGTTTTCCGCCTGGGAGACAGGGCAGGGGGTGGGCTGGAGGCTCGGCTACAGAAGAATGAGAAAGCCCTCTTACCGGACGGGGCGAAAATATGAACGGGCCCGTGTACATTTCGTTTTTCCAGGGCCAACTGGAGTCGGTGCTGGAGCAAGTCGTTCAGCTCGCCGTCCAGGAAATAAGCAAGACGGTTGGCTCCAGTCTGAACGCGCTGCTGCTGGAGACGGCCGTCAAGGAGCAAGAAAACCGTCGGCTCAGGCTCCAGCTGCAGTCGCGGGAGAGCCGCGGCAGAGCGAACGCGGACTCCACTGACGGCGGGGGCTCCGCGGCGGGCGCTAAGAGCAAGGCTGGCGATGAGAGGGCGGACGGTGGCAGGACAAAGCCCGAGCAGCACGCCCCCGGAGGGCCGGGCACCGACACACGCCGACTGGAGCAGAGAGGACGAGTCGTGGGTAGGCGCCCGTTACACAACACATGCTGTTATTCACACGTAGACACCCACGCAAACAAACAGCCGGCCCTCCGTCTCAGCCCCTGGCAGCACGCTAGCGCTGCATTGCATAACTGTGCTGTGTTTTTTTTTTTGGGGGGGGGGGCGAGTCAACCCTGCAGCAGAGAAACGGAGGCCTGCAGGTGATGAAAGCGTGGATTCACACGCTTCCCTCACATGTTGAGCTTCGGTGCGGAGACTGGAAATGCCGTCACCTGCAGCTTAGAGTTGAGAGGAGAGCCTGAAATGGGCCGGGGTAACTTTTTTTTAGCGGGATATAATGATCGGAGAAGATCAGATCTGACAGGTAACCAGTGGAGCTGTTTGTTCAGGTGTCTGGTCAAATCACAAGTATTTACTCTGTTTCTGACAGAACAGGTTAGTGAAGAAAAGTGGTTCCTTGAGTGATTATGTCAAGAGCCAAAAGGCCTCTATTAATGAATTGTGACCATCATAAAATTAGATTTACAGCCTTCCTGTTTCTCTTAAGGAATGATGGTGCAGCATAATGTGGACCCCAGACAGGTTTGATCAGTGTTTCACGGGAAGAGACAGTTGCAGAAGTACAAACAAACAAAGGTGATACAGATAGCGACTAATCAAACTCTCCATTAGCTTTACGGATGTCACATTACATTTCCCTCCCTTCAATGCGTCACTGCCTAAACTACTAAAAGCAAAATGTCTCCAGGTGCGTGGTGTCGGTTATGCTGCATTTGAGTCACTAGTCTCCTGACATCAATGTAGATGGGCTCTTTGTTTGTTTGAAACAGGTTTTGAGAGAAATGAGGAAACAGGGGACAAAGGTAACAGTTATGATCACCATAAGGCTAAATGAGAAAGTATTAATACTTGTGCTGCTCTGTACCTGAAGAACTTGAATAACAACATAACATATATTTCTACTATTTTTCTAAATATTTTTTTTCCCCGTGTTAAATAATTTTTAATGAACTTTAAATCAAAACGGGTTAATAGTCAGTAATGTAGCCATCAAAGGCCATAATCTTTGGTACCTAATATGGTGATTGCTTTAGAATTATTCAAACAATTTCAAGTGGAATAATTATTTTACTTTTATTAGTTACTTTTTAATCAGTTCTGTCAATTCTGCCAGGAGACCCTGGTTAAGTGTTTACCACCTCCTCCCTCTTGCTAAAGCATTTTTTTTTCTTTTAAATACGGATTCTCTCGTTTATTTTGATCAGTCTGCTGTAACTGAGAAGCACTAGCATTACGTAACTAACATAATGTTGGTTCACTTGGTGGCAACCCTTCATGCTCTCCTCATTGTCCTCACGTGCTCTGTGTGAACTGTGTCTACATAGCTTGGTGTCTTTTTGAAGGGTCTGTACTCAGTTCAGTTTGCCACAGATAACTGCCCTGTCAATTTGTAAATGCAATCAGGTAAAGCCACATCAGAAAGCCTGAATACATTTTTAAACAAACAAACAAGTGGTTTATTTAATTTTTTTCACTCTGTAACCGCCGACTCCATGATCAGCTGCATGCCTATAGGCAACAGCATCGAAGGAAAATAATAAGTACACAAAGCCAGGTTTTGGGTTTTTTAAACAATTCCAGTGTCACTTAGCACAGTATTGGTTCTATTTGTAGTACTTTATCTATAAAAGTTTGGCAAAATATTAGAATAAGAAATTATCCTATGGTAAAATATATGTCCTGGTTCTTGGTGCAAAGGGTATTTCAACCTGATAACCTAAATGTTCCATATAATTTTTATATCATAGCATTTTCTTAAAAATTTAAATGTAATGCAGCAAATGAAAAACACATGGTTTAATAGCAGCAAAGCCAGTTTGTTCTCTACAGCTGAAATATGCATATCTGTGAATTCATTTGATAAAATATCTAGTTAGCTTATTTAGAACAATAAAAGATTTAACAGTTTCATGTAAAGACAACTGGTTACACAGTTGAAGATACATATCACTTTAGAGGGTACTGAATGTGACTGCACTAATAGTTGGCCCATTCAGAATGCAAGTGAGAGATAAATAAAGAAGTGTGTGTGAGTGAGTGAGTGAGTGAGTGAGTGAGTGAGTGTTCTGTTCAGCATGTTTAGGTAACATTATTCTTAACAGTTCAAAAGGTAAAGTCTACTGGTGGTATGAGACTAATCTATCCTATCTACTTCCCTTTTTCGTCAGAAGCAGCCAACGCTCTTAGATGGTGTCACTCACAATCGAGAGCACTGCCGTGTTTTGTTTGGGTGTGTTTCAGCTGCATGACTGCAGCAGTGCTGAGACACTGAGCTGCAGCATATGAGCACATATAAACACGTTTCCTCATACAAAGGCACACGAGAGGGAGAAACAACCCTGGCTTGGCTGATGTGTGGATGCTGCTGCATTCTCACGCATGCATGCACACATCTGCACGCTGTGGCACAAACACATGGTTGACACGCAAATCCTGCTCACGCAACCCCCCACCCCACACCCTCAAAAGCCAGACATCAATACGCAACAGCAGATTTGGGCGCAGACGGTGGATTAGAGCGACAATAGGGAATTACTTCTATGGGATGGAAAAGGATGGGTTTTATTCTAACAAACAAATATCATGTCTGCATTTTGAAAAATAAAGTTTGATGTCAGATTGTCACCATAACATGTACATATATTAAGACAATTATTCTAAACCCCAACATGCTTAGTTCAAAGGTCACATCACTTCGTAAGGCAAAAAACAGGCTACGCTTTGATTCTTTGCTCTTACTATGGAGACAGACAAAGGATGGAGAAGTAGAGATTGTAACTGTAATCAGTAATAACATAAGATATAAGTTAGGATAGGATAGAAGTTATTACGTATTGAAGTTTCATTTTTGTTTACCTCGATTTTATTTTGAAAGTGGGCTTATTTTGAAGGCGCTTTAAGAAGCCCGAGGGAAAACGAAACTTAGGCAGAAGTGAAGATGTAACTATTGATGTTAGACGTAAGACTTGGTTGATATTGAAGTATCTTATTCCCTCTACCGGCAAGCAGCCAACGAGTTTTCACGGTGGTGATGGTGATGACGATGGAGCGAAGTTCACAATAAACATCAGTAAGGAAGCCGCTGGTGTCTGTTTTTGCCTAGAGGGGATTACAGTGAAAACTCGGACTGCTCTCCGACGCGAGTGAAACGTGACCTGCTGTTTGACACTAAGGACCGACAGATGAGTCGACATGCGTCATACCCACACAAGCAGCAAGAGTAGGCCCAGGCTTTGAAGCGCAACGTGTTACGTCAAAGTCAGAACTCGGACGCTGAAAGTTAAGAGCGGTCTAAGAAGTTGCAATTAAGTGCAACCTAAGGTACTGGGCATATTATTAAGCGTAGTGTGGGTTGAGAGTGTGTTGGTTTATTTGCTAAGGGCATAAGCAAGGTTAACACCATTAAAATATTAAGGTTTAAGTAAGTGTTCAACAAGTCTGTTTAAGTGAATGTTATTAGACATTTAAGAGTAAGTTCCAGTGTTCATAAAGGTTAACGAGAGTTAGAGGTTAACATAGGAGTTTAATTTACTTTAAGAACTACATTGTGTGTTATACATGTTAAGCTAACAATGTCAGAAGCAGGTGAAGCCATAGCTCAGTGTAGGGAAAGCGTAACCTCTAAAGAGGAATATGAAGCAAGTGGTGCTGAAGACCAACCAGAGCAGTCACTAAGACGGAGTCAAAGAGCAAGAACCCTAACAGAGAAGGCTAGAGAATTGCAAGCGGAGAGGATTAAAGCTCTTCACCAACGATTCACCTATATCTATGCAAAATGGAGAACACAAGTTAAGTCAGCTAAGCAGTCTTTATCACAAACAGAGGCCTTATCTGATGATCTGTTGAATGACATCATAGGTGATGTCACAGGTCTTTTAGCAGACGTCCAGCGTGTCTATGAGGATCTACGCAAAGTGACAGCTCCGAATCAGGAAGCACGCAGGAGAGTTGATCAATGCGTGGAGATTTCAAAGTTTATTGTTGACACAGCTGCAGGTCAATTAGGTAGAAAGCTCCCAGAAGAAGGTCAAGAATGGCCAGAAGGGGGCTCTGTCTTTGACTCAAGCATCTGTAAGTCAGGATTTGTCATGTCTATCCTGAAAGGTGCCTCAGATCGTTCAAACAGGTCTTCAATAAAACGCCAAGAAGCTGCTGCTGATGTTGCTGCAAGCCAGGCTGTTCTAGAAGTATTAGAAGAGCAAGAAAGAGAGCAACTAGAAATACAGCACATAGAAGCAGAAGTCAAAAGGAAGATAGCTGAGCAAGAAGCAGCAGACATAAAGTGGCGCTTGAAACGAGAAGAAGAAGAAATCAGAATGAAATCACAGGTAGAACAAGAACATTTAGCGCTGCAAAAGACTTTAGAGGAGAAAAGGAGAAGAATACAGCATTTGGAGGCAGTAAAGAATTTAAGTGCAGCAAGAGCAAGAATGCTAGTTTATGATCAATCACAGGATGTAGAAGAAGAGCGGAAAGATGTGTTGGAAAAGACAGTAACAGTTAACAAAGTGCCTGTGTCTACAAATCCTGTCTCCGCACAAGGATCATCTAAGCCAGCAGCCAAGATCTTCTCATCAAATGAGGACACGGTAGAGCTTGTGAAGGTGCTGGCAAGCGCGTTAAGCTCCAACAGAATTCCTATTCCGGAACCTTCGGTTTTCAGTGGAGACCCTTTGTCATACAATGACTGGAAACTCTCTTTCAAGGCACTGATTGATCAAAAGAACATTCAAGAAAAAGAGAAAATATATTATCTCCGTAGATATGTTAGTGGACAAGCTAAGAAAGCACTTGATGGATATTTCCTACTTGGAACTGAGTCTGCTTATGCTGCTGCATGGGCACTTCTGGAGGAAAGATACGGAAACCCATTCACAATCGCAAAGGCTTACAGAGATAAGCTCCAAGCATGGCCTAAAATAGGAATCAAAGACAGTTTTGACCTCAGAGAGTTTGTTGATTTCCTTCGTAGTTGTGAGGCTGCAATGGTTCACATTAAGGCTTTGGAAATCTCAAACGACTGTAATGAGAACAGGAGAATCCTGTCAAAGTTACCAGATTGGTTAACAGCAAGATGGAATCGGAAGGTTGTAGAGATTGAAGAAGAGCGTAGCAATTTCCCCTCTTTCAGTGACTTTGTAAAGTTTCTGTCAAGAGAGGCAAAAATTGTCTGTATCCCTATTACATCGTTGCAGTCACTGAAGCAATCTGTTGCAGAAAAGCCTAAGTATCAAAGTACTGAAGCAAAGACACTGAACACACGGCCCAGTGAAAGGATAATAATGACATGTATGTTCTGTAAGAAAACAGGTCATATTTTGCAGAAGTGCAAGAAGTTCATAGAAACTGCAGTGTCAGACAGAGTTAAATATGTACAAGCTGAAAGGTTATGCTTTGGTTGTCTCAGGCCTGGTCACCAATCTAAGAACTGCAAAGGCAGGAGCACTTGTGAACTGTGCCATAAGCGGCACCCGACCTGTCTACATGCAGAGAGAGACAAAGGGCAACAGATACCACAACAATCTGAACACAATATAAGTCAAGAAAGGTTGAGTGAAAGTCCAAAGAATCATAAAGAAACACTGACCGCCACTTCTAATAGAGTGATACGTCATCAAGCTAATGTACAAACAGCCGCAATTATTCCTGTTTGGCTTTCCTCCTCAACTCAGCCATCACATGAAGTCCTTGTGTATGCGCTATTGGATTCTCAAAGTGATACAACATTCATACTAAGTGAAATAGCAGAAGCTTTAGGAGCAACCAAAGAGCGAGTTAGGCTCAGGCTGTCTACTATGACATCGAAGACCTCAGTAGTTAACTCTCATAGGGTGAAAGACCTACAGGTACGCGGTATCTATGCCAACAAGAACCTCTGTTTACCAGTAGTTTACACACGGGACTTTATTCCAGCCAACCGAGCTTACATTCCGACAAATGAAACAGCAGAGGCATGGGCTCATCTACAGCACCTCAAAGAAGAAATTGCACCCTTGCAGGATTGTGAAATAGGTCTGCTCATTGGGTACAACTGCTCACAAGCCTTACTGCCAAGAGAAGTTGTGGCTGGGGAGGAAAATCAACCTTATGCGCAGCGTACAGACCTTGGCTGGAGTATTGTTGGACACCGTGATCCCTGTTTAGATGCAGGCGATGCTATCGGCATCAGTCATCGCATAGTTGTAAGACAAGTGACTCCAAATGTGAAGTCTGTTGTCAACCTCAAAACTGAAGTACACTATGTGAGTCGAATCCAAGTAAAGGACATTACACCCTCAGACGTCCTACAGGTCCTCGAATCCGACTTCTCAGAAAGAGATAGATCAGGTGACCCTGTGTCACAGGAAGATCTTAAGTTTCTGTCAAAGCTAAAAGAGAATATCAAAAGGAATGGCACTGGTCATTATGAAATGCCATTACCATTCAAAGATGACAGTCCAAAATTACCAGTCAACAAGACGGCTGCAATTCATCGCTTAAAATGTCTTGAAAGGAGACTAAGGAAAGACATCAAGTACTACACAGATTATGTTAACTTTATGGAGGACATTATTTCACGCGGTGATGCAGAGAAGGTCCCTGAGGAAGAAGTGGACAACAACTTAGCTTGGTACATTCCTCATCATGGAGTTTATCATCCACAGAAGCCAGGGAAAATTCGTGTAGTATTTGACTGTTCTGCGAGGTATCAAGAGACATCTCTCAACGATCACCTCCTCACTGGCCCTGACCTGACGAACACTTTGGTGGGTGTTTTATGCCGCTTCCGCAAAGGTCCTGTTGCAGTTATGTGTGACATTGAAAGGATGTTCCACCAGTTTCACGTGAGAAGAGAGGATCAAGATTACTTAAGATTCCTCTGGTGGGAGAATGGAAACTTGGAAATGGCACCATCAGTTTACAGAATGAAGGTCCACTTGTTTGGAGCAGCTTCGTCTCCAGGCTGTGCCAACTTTGGCCTGAAACATCTAGTAGAGCAAGGGCAAGGTCAGTTCAGTAAAGGCACAGTCACCTTCATTCGAAGAAACTTTTATGTAGACGATGGGCTAATAAGCGTCCAAACTGAGGAAGAAGCCATTCAGCTTGTCAAGGAAGCAAGAGAGCTTTGTTCCACAGGCAAATTAAGACTCCACAAGTTTGTGACCAACAGGGAGAATGTAATGACAACTATCCCAGAGGAAGAATGTGCGGCAGTCAAACATCAAGACTTGCCTTTGAGTTTGCCACATATGGAGAAGGCTCTTGGAGTAGAGTGGTGTGTAACATCTGACTCCTTCAAATTCAGAGTTCAAATACATCCCAAACCATTAACAAGACGAGGGGTGCTATCTACTGTGGCCTCCATATATGATCCATTGGGGTTCATTGCACCATTTGTTCTTTTGGGAAAGCAAATACTCCAACAAATGTGCAAAGAGAATATAGGCTGGGACGAGGGACTTCCAGATCACCTAAGACCACGGTGGGAGTCCTGGATCAGAGATTTACCCAGTCTGGCTGAAGTAGGTCTTAACAGGTGCTTTTTGCCTCCAACATTTGGCCGCGTCAAAAGGTATGAGTTGCACCATTTTGCAGACGCAAGCGTATCTGGATATGGTGAATGTACCTACCTACGTGCTGTTGATGAGTTTGACAAGGTCCATTGTAGTCTGGTAATGGGAAAGGCAAGAGTTTCACCAGCTAAAGTTACCACCATACCAAGACTTGAACTCGCTGCAGCGGTTGTTGCAGTCCAAATCAGCGACATGCTCCGGAATGAGCTAGAAATTCAAGATTTAAAAGAGTTCTTCTGGACAGATTCTACAGTTGTTCTTGGCTATATAAACAACGAGGCCAGACGTTTTCAAGTGTTTGTAGCTAATCGCATACAGAGAATCAAATCAAGTACAAGACCTCAACAATGGGCTTATGTTGCCTCTGAAGACAATCCAGCAGATCATGCCTCTCGAGGTTTAACTGCAGAACAACTCAAGACCTCAAACTGGTTCATAGGACCAATGTTTCTTTGGCAGAGACAATTACCTAACAGAGAATTCAAGGTGGGAGAAATTACGGAAGACGATCCAGAGATTCGCAAGACTCTTGTGTGTAACACCAAAACAACGGAATGCAGATCACTGTTGGATCGTATGCAGAAATTCTCTGATTGGTCAAGAGTAGTAAGAGCTGTTGCTAGACTGAAACGACTTGTGCAAGAACACAAGGGATTGAAACAAAGAACCAATGAAAGCACAAGCATAGAAGAAAGAAAGGAAGCTGAACTCACTATTGTTAGGTTAGTTCAAGAGGAATCATTCTTAGATGAAATAAAGTCATTAAAATCAAAACATGGAGTTGTTAAGAGCAAAGACAGCAAGTTAAATATGGTGAGTCCATTCTTGGATGAAGAGGGCGTCCTGAGAGTAGGCGGACGCTTGAGTCAATCCACATTGCATCACCATGTGAAGCATCCTGCCATACTTCCAAAGAACAATCACATGACAAATTTACTCATCAAACACTTTCATGAAAGGGTACATCATCAAGGACGTGGAATGACAATGAATGAGCTCAGAGGTAATGGATGGTGGATTCTGAGATGCAGCAGTGCAGTCTCATCATACATCTACAAATGCGTCAAATGCAGAAAGTATAGAAGGTGTACAGAAGGACAGAAAATGGGTGACTTACCGCAGGACAGAACAGAAACAACTCCACCTTTCACTTATGTTGGCATAGACTGCTTTGGTCCGATTCATGTGAAAGAAGGAAGAAAGGATCTTAAAAAATATGGTCTCTTATTCACTTGTCTGTGTTCAAGAGCTGTACACATAGAAACTGTTGATGACATGACAACTGATGCGTTTCTCAATGCCTTGAGAGCATTTATTGCCATAAGAGGACACGTGCGTCAACTGAGATGTGACCAAGGAAGTAATTTTGTAGGTGCAAAAAGAGAGTTCATGAAGCTCATGGAAGGCATGGATCAAGAGAAAATGAAGGCTTTTGGTTGTGAGTTTCTCTTGAACCCACCAGCATCAAGTCACATGGGTGGCGTTTGGGAGAGGCAAATAAGAACTATAAGGAACGTTCTCACTGCTATCCTCAACCAGTCAAAACAAAGGCTCGACAGCACCTCTCTCAGTACAGTGCTGTATGAAGTCATGGCTATTATTAATAGCAGACCACTCACTACTGAGCATCTAAATGATGCATTCGGACCTGAACCTTTAACCCCAAATCACATTCTTACAATGAAGTCCAGAATCATTGTGCCCCCCCCCAGGACATTTTGTCAGAGAGGATCTTTATGTCAGAAAGCGGTGGCGTCAAGTGCAGTATTTGGCTAACGAGTTTTGGACACGATGGAAGAAAGAGTATCTCTTGAATCTACAGGAGAGACGAAAATGGCACAAGAGCAGAAGGAACTCAAAAGTCAATGACATTGTGCTGCTACATGATGATCTGGCTCCACGTAACGAATGGAAGCTGGCCAGAGTTACAGAGGTTTACCCAGGGTCAGATGATAGAGTAAGAAAACTTAGATTGTTGGTTACCGATACCACATTTGACAAAAAGGGAAAACCAATGACTAAAATAACATTCTTTGAAAGACCTGTACATAAGACTGTTACTTTGCTTGAGGCAGATTAAACTGTTTAATATTTGCCTGGAATATGTCAGTGTACAGACTATGACAAATGTTCCATATGTTATGTGTACGGTTGTTTATAGAAATCACACGTTACGGTTTGTGTGTTTTGGTGGGAGTGTAACTGTAATCAGTAATAACATAAGATATAAGTTAGGATAGAAGTTATTACGTATTGAAGTTTCATTTGTGTTTACCTCGATTTTATTTTGAAAGTGGGCTTATTTTGAAGGCGCTTTAAGAAGCCCGAGGGAAAACGAAACTTAGGCAGAAGTGAAGATGTAACTATTGATGTTAGACGTAAGACTTGGTTGATATTGAAGTATCTTATTCCCTCTACCGGCAAGCAGCCAACGAGTTTTCACGGTGGTGATGGTGATGACGATGGATTTCACAATAAACATCAGTAAGGAAGCCGCTGGTGTCTGTTTTTGCCTAGAGGGGATTACAGAGATGATGTAAAAAAATTAAGTGTTTTGTTACTGATAGCTACAAGATGACCTCCTGTAGAGATTTATAGCCACGAGGGGGTAAAATCCTGCTGCTGCCTAATGACTCGCGCAGCATTCATACATCCTGCTTAGAAAGACTAGGCCAACCAGAGCTGCCATTCATTTGCAGCTTTGTTTTACATCAGAGCTTGACAGATTCAACAGCAGCTAAGCTAGATGAAGGCACCCAGCAATGTTTAATTTACAGTAATAAAAACAAAAAACATGAATAACTGTGAACATATGGGCCACATGTCTTGTTGTAATTACGGTAAATGCAATTTAATGGTTGACCAACACATAACCAGAAATTGCTTGTTAATAATTAACATAAATGCCTGTGGCACATCCTTAATGTGCTGTTTTGCTCTGTTTTCAATTCTATTACAGAAAAGAAACATCTGTTCCTATTTTATAATTATTTCTTCAGAAAAGGACAAACACACACTTTACAGAAGTTAAAATCTAGTTTCCCTCGACCAAAATGTTCTACGCAGTAGAGACAATGTTTGTTGCCATTATGGTGATGAGTAACAAGCTCAGCTGCTTTAGAATCTCGAAGACCT
This sequence comes from Betta splendens, assembly GCF_900634795.4. Classification (NCBI taxonomy): domain Eukaryota; kingdom Metazoa; phylum Chordata; class Actinopteri; order Anabantiformes; family Osphronemidae; genus Betta; species Betta splendens. The sequence goes on from NC_040888.2 coordinate 13,354,345, forward strand.
TTTTTGTGGTGTTGACTATAAGATCTGTATTAGATCAGGCCTGAAACATCTTGGGTTTTGAAAATATGTATTTAGTATGCTCCATTTATCTATTATGTATCTTCTTTTTATCAGAATCCTTTCATCATATTCGTCAGGTTTGCACAAGACAGACAAGGAATTGCATCCGGTCTGACTCCGAACAGTAATTATTTACATATCAATTCAGTTATATACATACATTATTTGCATAAAATTAAAAATTAGAAATAAATTAAAATTGCACCACACATGTTTTTACTGAGTCCTTTGTCTGTGATGTGATGGAGTTCAGCTCTGACATGGCCTGGGGGAAGAAGCTAGCTCTGTGATGGATGGTTTATGTTTTTGCGCTGACATTTTATCCTGAGAAGTAGTAAAACTGCTTGTAATAAATGCAAAAAGCAAGAGTCACATTTCAGTGGTTGACCAACTGACACTGAGTCAGTTTAATATCCATTTTCCCTCTGTCCATGACCATTTAGTTCATAACGACATGTATTAATAGGAATTTCGTTCTGTCCTCTGATCCGCTCTTGGATCCGCTCAGCGCATGGCTGTGATTAATGGAAATGAGAGGGTGCACAGTTATGTGCAGACATATTGAAATTATTGAATGAATTAAGTGTGTAAAATGAGGACATTTTGGCTGGTACTCACTTCTTTAAAGGCCTGTTTGAGGGCTAAGATGTGATTCTAGCGCTGAGGTTAGAATTGAGTTTTGGTTTGGATTAGAGCAACGGTTAGACGTCTGCCTTTAGATGTGATAGTTAGGGGTAGGGTAAGGGGCTAGGGAAAGCATTATGTCAATGGGGAATTTACAGTAGCCTGCCTGACCACACACCACGGTATTGGCCTGATCCACGGCTACAGCATCATCCGGACAAAACCCAGCAAAGGCATGTCTGCTGTGCTCTGCAAAAAATGTGCCTGTTAAAATAAAACGTCTGTTACCTTGGCAACAGCAATCGTAGCGTGTGGTAGGCCGAAGTTTACACGTGCACAGGCAATTGTTTCACGCCATTTCAAATGTGCTATTATTGTTCCAGTTCCCAACAAACAAAATATCATCCACACAAATGACTTCTGCTCTATTGTGCTTACTTCACTTTTCACTTCAGTCTGAAGAGCAATGCATTAAGTGGTGCTCCTCCACCCTTGAACAGTTAGACTGGACTAGAAGATCATGAAAGTGCTCCAGAGAATTGTACAACTGGATCAGTGTTCCTCTACCATGAAACATAATTAGAATCCAGTCGGAATAAACCTAAACCATCCTCAGGGACTCGAAATCCGGGGCGTATGGAAGAAACAAGAGGTGCAGCTTGAGATGATGTTGCAGACGACAGGATCCAGTTCCTAAACTGTAACTGGCAGCCATGTCTTGAAATCATCACACTCCCTTTCCACTGGCCCAGAATCCGTACAGTGTTAGCAGTGTTCCCAGTGATTTGCAGTTATCTAGACTTTGCAAAAACTTGTGATGTGCTATTTAAAAAAAAACACATTTTATACTTTTCTCTTCAGTTTCTTAACTAGATTCACTAATTGTAGTCCGGTGTTTCTTTATTATTTAAATGACTCGCAGACCTACTGTTACCAAGACAACGTCCGTGATACCTTCATCTTTGTTAAACTCTGAATCATAGTCTGAATTTGCGTCTAAGGCCATTTTTAGAGGTTTAGGGTACGCTGCCGTCAACCTAAACTGTGTTCAGCTCAGTTTCCCTCTGTGCACATCATGTGTGATTTACAACACAGGCCTCAGTAGGAATGTGAACCTATTACAGGTTAGGTTGAGTAGTGTTTCAGTAGACTTACACGGTGTGTAAATGGGTTTGTAGTTCACTGGTGGATTTAACACCCTATTGCAGGGCTGTGGAAACACTACTTCACAAAGAGGTTGCACATGGTTTTTTTACCCACAAAGATGTTCATTATTCAATTGTTATGCTTTATTTCTGCACTCCATGTCAAATTATTGAAGATCATTTTCTTTCCTGTGTCTCTCAGACCAGCTGAAATCAGTCATGCAGCAGGTCCTGGACTTTGCTGTGCGCGAGCTGACCAAGATTGTGGAAGCTTCGTTTGACGACCTCCTGCTGGAGATCACCAAGATGGAGAGAGAGCAGCACGTCCTGCAGGAGAACCTGGGAAGGAGCTCAGAGAGAGGAGGTGGAGAAAAGGACAGAGGTGGAACTGGGGGGAGAAGAAGAGGATCAGAGAATGACTCTGTGTCTCCTAGTGGCTCAGAGGACGCACGTGAAGACCCGACCGAGGTACCGGTGTCCAAAGAGAAGAAAGAAACAGATGGTGAGTGAAGAAACGGGAAGTCAGTTCATTCTTTCTGCATCAGTTTTTTTTCTTGTGGATACTCTAAATTTTATTAAATATTCACAAAATCACAGTTTAATATTAGTAAATAGTGTATTAGATTCAGTCTCCACTATACATAGAGTTTTTTTCAGTGCTTACTGTTTACTTTGCCCTCTTTGCCTTACTTATTATTTATATACTTACTTATATATTATTTTATTACATTTTCTTTCCTGCACAGACCCAGAGCGCCCTCCTGTCCTCTCAGTTTCTCAAGACTGGGTTCCAATCCTAGACAAAGTCTTTGGCCAAAAGTGGTGCAGTGACGTCTGGCACATCAAAGAGCTTACTGGGGGAGACCGGAGCGGGGTGGCAGCCGAAGGTGGTGGGCAGGGTCTTGGTGTGGGAGGCGGGGGGCACATGAAGCCTCTCTCTGTCCCTGTGACCCTGGAGCCTTCACCGTCCTCCCTTCAGCAGGATCCCCGCTGGACTCCTCTGGAAGACATGGAAGTGTTTTCTCCTGATGAAGAAGACGCTACAGAGACACTTCAAACAAACACTGGGACGGGTACCAACAGTTCCACTGAACCCCCTTCTGGACCCCCTCTCAGCCCTACAGGTGAGGGAGAAAATACAGTTGAAAACTATGAGAAACCTTTGTTATTGCGTGGCATATTGGTTGTCAGTGATGTTGGGATTCTGGTTTGGTTGTTTGGTTCTTCTGATTCACTTTACTTGATCATATCCAATGTACAAAGTTGTCATTCAGCACAGTATAATAATAATAAACAGTATTTCTGCGCCAAAACACAAATAGGTTGTGTAAATATTGTCATTTATATATATAGATATAACTTTTAAAATTAACTTTTCATTTACAGTTTCACTTTCAATGTTTTCAGATCAATGCACCCCCCAAAACTAGTGTTTCTTTGTTTTTCACTCAAAGAACTACCATCATTTGACAATGTGCAGTGAACTTCCCTAATTTCTTATACAGCTTCAGGAAAAATCACTGTGCATTTAGATAGTAAACCATGCACATCATGCAGGTGAATGTTTTAGAACTGAGTTACCACCCAAAGACAGCTGATTTTAAGGGGCTTCTTGATGAGCAGAAAAAGTGCTTAGTGAAATTGGAATTTGGCTACTTTGGTTGAAGTGAGTATGCTTGTATGACTTATTTATGCCATATAAATGACAACCACCTGATGACACATGAGTAATAAATTTATAAAGGTTTGTGCAGAGTGAGTTGAGGCAGAGTGAGTTGAGGCAGAGATTCTGTGCAGCTTAAAAAGGGACATGAGCCACAGATCATGGAGGAGCCTGAAATCCTTTAAGGCACTTGGAGCATTCTTTTACTCATAAGTCAATCAAATCTGAAAACACATCCATGAGATGTGTCTGCACTGCCCTCCTCTGGATACTTTTTATAAAGGTGGAAACACTGAAGGCTGCAACTGACTCCTTTGTGCCTGTATAAGAGAGAAGCCATTAACCATCAACCAAAAAAAAACTTTCATCACTAATTGTGTTGCTTTTGAACTACTGTAACTAATTAAAAAAATACTTTAGATGTCAGAGAAGTAGAAATTGGTGAAATCTTTCATCTTTACTTGAGAGTTGCCCTTGTATATTAGTAGATGTTCATAAGTGTTAAATTCATTCTAAGCAAACATATTTAATTGACTAGTAGTACTTGACTCATTAGTCTTAGTAACTTTACTCAGCATTACACCCTGGTCTTCTAACTCCTTCATCTGATGCCTCTCCCTTTTTTTTAACTTTTCCAGGGTCTTCAAGTCGTCGCTCCTCGGCCTCCATGCTTCATCGTCTCTTGACACTGCCATCTCAACTCCTAGACGAGGATGAAGACGCATCTGCTAAGGAAACCCTGTCAGCTCTGGCAAACGACCGTGCCAATGATGGCCATGATGGCATTGAACCACTTGTTCAGACCTGCCATTCACCTTTGATTGCGCGGGAGGAAGATGAGGAGGAGGAGGAGGAAGAAGAGGAAGAGGATAAAGGGAGAAAGGTAAGGGGATATAAGTGTTTTTGCTGCCTGTCTTCAAAATCAACTGTTGAAATCACTATTTTTAAGGTATGTCAATTTATTGATTCTTAAAATTGATTAAGTTGTGTTTATGTATCATCCTCTGGGTTTCTGCAGAAGAAAAGACGAAGAGTTTGGTCGGAGTGTGAAGAGTGTGGGCGGAGGTTTAGTCGAATGTCTCTGTTGAAGGCACACCGTCAGACTCATGTCACTGAAAACACAGCTGCTGACACATCATCCCCCTCATCTCCACCTGGCAGCGCTGCCTCGGCCCTACGCTGCTCAGAGTGTGGCAAAAGGTTCTCCTCAGCCACCCGCCTTCACAGCCACATCCGGACCCAGCACCCAGTAAACTGGTCCTGATCCAGGACTGAGCCCAGTGAGCACCTGGGCAAAACTGGAAACCAATACAAACAGGATAAAATAAAGGCTAGACATAACAAGACCAGGTTCACAGACCGACCACAGAACAAAACTAGGATCCACTGGCCAGAGACCAGATCAGAACCAGAGACAAAAGCTGTAAAAAACCCAAATAACCTTTTTGACCAGTCCACTTTGATGACACTTTGACACTTAAACCATATTTACACATTTATTAAAATGTGTTTTTGAAGATCATAATAATAAAAGTTTAAACTACCACGTAAAACATTCTCCTTGCAAAGAATGCCGTAAAAAAGTCTCATCACTGCAGTAAGTGGTGGTTGAAATGATAAAAGCACACTAGAGCTGAAGCTTGTCTGGGTGCAGAAGGCACAACTGTGCATCATGTGTTTGTGGAAATGACTGAGCACTAGCAAAATCTGTCTGATGGACATGTTACAGATACATGTGTATATAGAGACAAAACAAGCATTCATCAAATGGTACCGATGGTTTTATTCTAATTGTTAAAGTCAACACATCCAGAACATTGTTTTTAAAAACAGTATTTTATTTGATACCTTAAATATATTATTTACACTGGCATAGAAACAATTCACAAGCAATGAAATAAATGTTCTTCTGTCTCATCTCATTAGACAGACCTCATCTGGAAAATAATTGTTATATTAATATAATTACGAATATTTATATAGCAGTGCATTACATTCACAATAGTTAAAAGTTCCAGCTTAGACATCTTGGACTTTACGTATACTAACGTTAAAGCTAAAAATTTATTATGGTTATTATAAAACATGAGTCTCACAGGGTACATAACAAGTGCTTGAAACAATAACCATATAAAAAGTAAAATCTGAGAAAGTAAAAATACCAAATTTAAAAGGGAACAAAGTGTCAAAAGCGTCTCTGGAGGAAGGTCAATGATGGGTTATCACATGATGGCTGGTTCTCTTTTGTATTCATTTCCAGCTTTTCAATAATACCCAAATTCATTCTAGTTACGATTCTTATGTGTTTTATTAGCTTCAAAACATTCAGGTAGCATCTTATGTGTTCCTACATTACAGGGCTTTAGTCCCAAAGAAAACCAAAACATTCAGCAAAGGTTCAAGCTGTTAATAGTTACTAGCATAGGGAAGCTAGGAGAGCATAACTGCATAGGAGTTTTAACAATCATTTCAGGGACTTGTAAAAAAAAATAGACATAGACAAGATCTTTCTGTAAGAATTCTGCAAGGATTCAAATTAATTACACTTTTGAACCCTTTTAAATGGCATCAGATGAAAACATTTCCTTCAGATGAAGAGGAGAATGGCCATGGGAATTGAACTGCACCCAGAAAGTAAGGAGAGGTTCTTGACAGAAGCCTCAGAGCGGAGGTGATGAAGGGGGTGGCAAAAATATTTAAAATCCACAGGTGAAAACACTTTCACCTACTGTACATGCTCCCGGACAGTAAAACAAGCTCCAATGACTTTGGAGGTGACTTCTGTTCCTGTCCTCTTCCTCCCCTCACTCTCCCGTTCATTTTTGTGTTTTTTTGAACAATGTGTTCAGTGTGGAAGGCAACACTCATAAGAGGTGGTGACTTGATTTTTCTATTTGTTTTTAAGTGCCCTTTATGTTTTTTAAGTTAACGGACTCCACCTTCTCTTGAACAAATTTCAGTGGTGACCGTTTGTATTTTTGTTGTTAAATTGACATTTTTTGACGATATTCCAGAATGTCGTGTCACTACTTGTTCGGGAAAAGACACAGTACGGGATGAACTACATGTGCAACTGTGACATCGTTTGTTTGCACTCATTGAATGTGAATCTCAGTGGTTTGTATCTTTTATATGTTGTACAGTTTGTACTTTTCAAATGGAACTAATGTAATGAGAGAAAGGAGGACAAGAGGATTTTTTTTTATTATGCAATGGTTTACTCCTCTCCTTTCATTCCTTTCTTTAACACCCTCATCTTTTACTCCTGTTTGGTTTTGTAACCTCAAGTCCACACACAGATACCTCCAGACAAACAAACACAACCACAAAGGTTTTCTGCTGGAAATTATGATAGCACTATTTCTGCAATCTCTGGCTTTAACTAATGGTGTCCTTTGTTTTGTTCAGGTTAGAGCTATTCTAAATTAAATATGACCCAATATGAGTGCAATTTTTGACTTATCAAACCGAAAATTAAATTTGTAAAGGAAATAATTTGTGCCAATGCTAAAGGCCTAGCAACTACAAAGTAAACCCTAAAAAATGTCCAGAAACCAACATATATACATATATTGTTGTTCTATGATATCAAAACTTGAAGATTGTAAAAATTCAAAACCGTGTAATGTTTTTTTTTAACTAGTTTTAAATAAGAGATGTTCAGTGAGTTGATCTGTTGTCAACACTGAATACAAGACTTATGCCATCACAAATTATTTTGTAATGTTTAATGAAGACTGCCATGCAATGAAGTGCTGTCATGGTATGAAGGTCACTTTCATGTCTGATCTGATTTTAACCATTAAAGATAACATCATTATCTGCTAGTCAAATTACTCCATTCACTGACGTCATCAGATTGACCAGAAGAAAGCATAAGAATATTAAGTTGAGCTTTTTTTAATACTAAACCTTATTCTGAATTATAAAAAGTGTTCAAAGGCTGTCAAGGAGAATAACATGTTGATGAATTGGATAAAACAAAACTGGAAGAATTAATTTTGCAGAAACTATTTCTTAAGAAAATATCTTTCAAGTGTGACCACTTACCACAAGCATCTACTCGTTGGCCGCTGCGTGTTTTGCTACTACAAAGAAAAAAAGAAAACAATAGCTTGCAAATCCTTTGACTGGTATTTAGTTGAATTCACCACAAAAACAAGATATGTTAAAAATGATGCAATTATATATGTGTGTCAAGTAAGTGATTAATCTAATAGCGAGATACAGATCCTCTAGAGTTCTGACACCAAAGCACTTGGCAGCATGCGTCAGAAACATGAATCCAGTTTGTCTGCTCAAACTGCCTGCAAGCAAAATATTTGACCGGTTTCTGCATGACCACGTAAATATAAGCAAGCATGTATATTCATGAAGTCCCTCTGTGCCACATACATCTTGATATATCTTGGATTTAGTTTTATTGAACATCTCCACTTAATTGGAATTGCAGGTTGTTTTTATTTTCTTAAATCACTGGTTATATGATGATATTTAGATCTAGTATAGTATTTAGTAAGTTTGAAGGTGGAAGGGTATCTTTATCATAGCACATTATTACCACTACCACTATTTACATTTAATCCTTCCTGTTTCTCTGGTTCTGTGGTGTTAATCAACTTTGTAGTACAATATACAAGTTCAACTTCATATTTTGTAGCATTCAGAACAAATCGAGGGACGATGACTTGAAAGTATAAATACATCACTGACTTTTCCAGAGAAAATGTCAATCTGTGTTTTCTTCTGTGCTTCAATATTCAGCATACCTTTTCTATTGTTTTAGTGCTCTGTAAAAGTGAAACTTTACAATAATTCTGTTTTTACTTGTCTGAACAAACATTTTAAGCAATATGAAGCACACGCTGATCTGAGTGCTGTGTCATAGACGTAGAGCAAAACTTGTTTTGAGCTGTTCCTCAACGTTCTTAAGCAAAACATGAGAACAAGTTGATTAGTAAGAAGATTGACTGGGGGTTTAATTTTGGTAGATCATAAACCTTTTAATTTCCTAAAATTAATTGATCATGATCAAATGTTATGTCTTTGAATCTGAATGCTGCTTAAACATTTAAAGCTTGTTGTCTGCTTTGCTAACATCTGAATAACCCAGCCTCTTTTCTGAAAATGCTAACCTTCATGATTTTCTTGAATTCATTGTATTTTAAGCCTGTGTTCTCGTACTACTTTTTCTCATAAAATGTAGTCTTATTATTGTCCCTTCATACACAACTCATTACCTCAGTACGTGTGTGTGCGCGCATGCTCATAACTGTCATCTGGCTGTAAAAACTAAATCACTGCAAATACACCACCTCTGGTTTACAGGCAGACATCAAATTGTAAATGCTCATTAAGGAAGATGGTACTTTCCAACTTTTGCACACAACATAATAAATTTTGTGGGACATTGAAAGCTAATATTATGGCAGGTTTATAAGGATAAAAAAAACAGAATTTGGAAATGTGCAATTAAGAAACAGTGACTGTAGGTCAAATCTTTCTTGAGAGACAGTAACTCAGGTATGGTCACAGGATAAAGTAATTTCCTGGTTTTCAGGATACAGTAAATTTAAAAGTTGTTGCCCAAGTTGTATAATGTAATCAAAACTGAATGTGCCAGGAAACATTAGGATACAGTGAAGCTTCAGCCTTTGTTACTAATTATGAAGTCAAATACAAATAAAATTAAGAAAATTAACTATAACAAAATTACATTTAGCCAGAATTTGAATTAATTGGTTAGATGACTCCAATTAATTATGTTATTGTACAATTTAGAATAAAGACAATATTGAACATACATTGAGAAGAAAACAATACTACACAATGTTCACTGCTTTGTGATCTGCTAATTCAGCAGCTGGTTTAAAAAGGCTCCAATATTGGCAGACTAACCAGTACTGTAAATATAACTTACTGCCCGCTGTGTTGATGTTTCAGGAAGAGTCAGCACTGCATTATTTAACTCGAATGAATACATTTGTGTACAAAAATAGATTTAAAATAAGTTTGAAGATATTATTTCGTATTGGTAATGTTTTGGGTCTTTATTACGTCTAAAAATCATTTACGCTTCCATTCATGCTTACATGTGTACATACCACAAAGCGTATCACCATTTTTATGATTACTTTTATTTCTTGTCAGTTTCTGAAAAGTGTTTGGGTGGTTCCCATGTGTAGACAGGGCTAGTCATTTTGCTATAATGGGTGTCAGTGTGCAGTTAAAGCTTGAATTTTAGTAGAAGGGTTTCATAGCGCTGAAGGATCTTTATTGCAACAAATCTGAAGGTTTCTTGTTTAAACCTTAGTTTGTGCAAGTTTGGAATTAATGAAGCTTTGTGTCAGTATTCCTCAGGAAACAATCCAAGGTCCTCTTGAGGGATACATGGCTAATCATAAAAGATTTATATTGATGTTGTTGCTTTATAGTGTTGATAATTTCTAATTCTACTCCCTGTATGATCTTGATGAACCAACCTTCTTTTAAAGAAAGTTTATGATGGTGTTTGGACTTATTGCAACACTTGTCATTAATGTGCCCTATTCTTTTCTACCAAAACCAGGTCTGAGTTTGCTATTCAAAAATAAAGTACTGAATTAAGTGATAAGAGTGAGAGACAGTCCAACACACTGTGTTTCCGTTTGACTTTTTTATGACCAATGCCAGCTTTGAGTAAATTATTGCCAACTTTTACATCATTAACCAGCAAAATAGTGAATATTCACTGATGTCTTTGGCTGTTTTTCCCTGTGTTGGTCACAGCCACACTGTCAGAATGTCGTTTAAGCCAAGTTCCAAGTGTCTACCATGGTCATGTGCTAATAAAAAGGCTTTTTAGTGTCAAACAAGACCAATAAATGTTTAAAACACAGATTTTATTTACTCCTTTTATGTAAGTGTTTTTATTTTCTTCATGTCAGTTAATTGGATGTTGTGGACACTTAGAACCTGGCCAGAATATCGCATGATCTGGAAATGACAGCTTGTCCTCTCCCCATTTGACCATACAGAGAAAACTGATTGATATGACTGATATGACTTAGCTTTGACTTGTGTCAAACAGCCTGGTGGGTGAAACAGATGCAGAAAATTGTCATAGCAAATCGTGTTTGCAGAAGAGAACAGAACAAAGACCAGGCAAGAAACGTGATGAAGCTACAGTTCTTTTTTTAAAAATGGCAAAAGATAAGGAAGTGAACAATAAGGAGTGTGACTGCAACTACATACTGTGATGGGGCAGCGATGGACTACTGTTAAGTGTTGCTTAGAACGTAGATTTTATAGTTAATACTTCTAGAAATAAAAATTGATCCATACCTCTGTATTTGGATAAAGAACTTGCCCAAGGTCCCTCATTAGTAATAACATATTTTATCCATTTATGTATATATTGATTTCTGACCATTTCTGATCAGAAAATTAAATGGGTCTAAATATTTTCTAAAATGCTTGCAAAAAAATATCAATTCATTTATGAAAGGGCAAGGGGCCCATTTTCCCAACTGGCCTGTGTCTGAACCCGAAAAAAAGTAAAGACAACCATAAAAATATAAATATAATAAATAATATAAATGCCATTTAAAACGTACTTTGAGAACACTTTTCGTGATCTGCACACACACCACTGTCCGTCCTAAACTGACGTCAGTAAACTGTCACTTGACCGCATTGACCCAGCTCTGCGGGGCGCGTGAAACTTGTTCATTCACAACATATTAGACTACAATGGGCGCGTGGAGTTAAAAAAAACCCAAACACACAAAAACTAATGGAACCTGAGTGATGGTGATTCTATAACAATGTCGAGAGCGCGTACCCGCTGTGCGCGCGACGCTGAACACAGTACCCACCTACTACTACCGTTACCGTAGTTACCTACATACCCGCTTGAACTGATATGTGCACGAGCGAGCACTGAGCAGGCAGGCAAGAAGGAAAGAAAGAAGGACAGAGGAAAGGAGTACTGAATGGGGAAAGAAGCGAGAGAGGAAGGAGGAAGGAAAGGAAGGTAAGAAGGAGGGAAGGAAAGGAGAGAGCGGAATTAGTCAGTGATAGAGGGAGGAGAGGAGAGGCGGCGGGTTGTTCTGCCGTGGTGGACGTGGCGGGTCCGGTGGAGTTAGCTACAAGTGACGGGCAGCGGAGCCGAACCGAGGCAGACAGCCAGCCATGAAGCGGACCACCCGCAGGTACCGTATTGCTATGTCCCCCGTTATTAACCGCCTTCGCCGCTCCGCTGCTACATTTTCCTCCTCGCAGCTCGGTGCTGCGCCGCTTCGCTCGGTTTCCTGCCTTTTTAACGGGCTGCACCGCTTTCTGACAGATAATGACCGCGAGTGTCGCCGTCGGCCGCCGCACAGATTTTATAATTTGACACACTTGGTCTCTTTTGTGTCAGAGCTGACAGCCGCTCCCCGCTGCGCCCAGTCACCGTGCTAAATGCAAAAAGTGCACAAGACCGCGGAGGAGGTTAACCAACCGCTGCTCCCCCCCTCTGCTGCCTCTCCTCCCCGCTACACTTTCTCCCATGCTAACGCCAGCTAGCCCCGCTAGTTAGCTTAGCAGTCTGCAAACGACGTTAGTGTGATAAACAAGATGGCCACTGGCTAGCTCTGCTAGCTAGCTAGTCATGGCACCCTGCCCTGTCTTTGTATACCAGAAAAGCGCGTTTAAATGCAATTCCTCCCATTATTTCGGGTTCAAACCCCGCCCGCAAGCATCGCGAAAACAAAAAGTTGACGCGCACAAAAGGAAGGATGCAGTGTTGTTATGAAGCGGGCAGAAACATCCAGCGAAAAATAAATTACCTCCAGATTCTTTCAGACAGTTTGTGCTGAGGCTGCGTGGCGAGTTGAAAAGGCTACCTGAGTTTTTCAAGAGACAGGTAATCTCAGCCAGAGAAACTTCACTGTGAACTCTGAGCTGCGGTGGTTGAGTCGAGCGGTTAGACATCAGGCTGCATGTTTTACCACTAAATAAGTTTTGGGTCTGCTTTTGAAAAAGTGCACACTTGTACTTAGACATCAAGGACTGCCAGGGCTGATACCAGCCAGGCTCGTCCAAACTTTCTTTAGTGTGTGCGGGAAGGCCCTGCAGCCTATAGACGTCCTACATTACAGTAATGTAGTCGCTTAACTTTGTTGTGTAGTGTTTGCACGAACATTAGACATCAAACGTGCAATATCGGTGCAGGAAAACCACATTTAAATTAAGAAAAGCGTGTTCTTGCACACATTTAAACCAAAGAATGCTGATCACTTGTAATGTTACTGTTGAACAAAGTGTTGTCTCAGATTTTTATGCCACTTATTTGATTTCTTTGGACTTGACAGATGGGGGGGCATAATGATGAAAGTAATTCCTTATGCATACTCAGGGCAAGGTAAACCCCAGATGGCTTGTCTGTGACAGGGCAGACACAGAAAGGCAGGAGTTGCTACAATACTTTTAAAGACAGGATGCAATATAAACATTCTAGTCTAGTTTGTATATGGCACTACATTAAGTGCTTCTAAAAATGGTTTACATTTCCATATTACAACAAAGGAAGATTTATGTGCACAACAACAAGGATGTGTTTGAGTGAATAAAATCAGGACCTGAGGTTTTGCACCAGTTAATGAGTTTTCCAATTAAGGTTGCTGATCAAATAAAACCTCATTAAGATGTGTGTGTATATATAAGTTATATGTTGACATGTAGCTAGTGTTGTGATATCTTTTAGATATTTGTATGTATGAAATAGCTATTGGCAGCTACGTATTTCAAATTCTGGGCATCTTTATTTAGAGATGAGAGAACTGAATTTATTAAAAATCTGAATCCAGAAATATTTATACTGTATAAATGATATATTGCGATCAAAAGGCAGAATCACAGCTAACAATAGTGTTGTCTCAACTGTATATTATTTTAAACCTTAATGTCAAAACACAGTCAGCACTTCAAGAAGGGTTTCATGTTCATTCACTAGTAGTTACTACTAGTCAAAAGTGTTTATGGTTTAGTATTACTTCACTGTTACAGGGGGCTCAATAGTGGACTGTTTTACAGAAAGCGATTCTGCCTTTCTCTTGACATTGTTGATGATATAGCCTCCTTATTTGTATGAACTTTCTTCGAAATTTCCCTGGACAAACTGACCATAGGTTTCATGTTACTTTCAGTGTGAGCATGTGTGAGCATGTTGTGGGTGAACAAGATTCTCATTGTTGCACAGGCTGAATGGCTAGTATAGAATAAACAATGTAAAAGAAATATCAAATACAATTCTTAAACCTCACTCTAATCTCACCTTTCATTTTCTAGGTCGGGTCCAGTCAGGTTTGGGTGGTGACACTGTTTCCCTTACTGACCTCCACAGGCAGTTGTTGGACTTCCAGAGGAGGGCCTGAGGGACATACTCTACCTCACAGCCCCTCCTCTCATAGGATAGATACATTTCTCAACAGTAGAGGAAAAACTTGGGATTTAAGAATAAGACTTTAATCATAGAAGTACATCAAAGTATTTCTGAGAAGATTTAGGAGTGAAGTATTGCCTCCATTGTTCATCATGACAGACTTAGAAACTGAGTGTTTGAGCCTCAGCTTGGCCTCTGACTGTGGCTCTCCTCCCCCACCTTTGGACCCCTCTCTGCAAGTTGACTGTTGTTCAGGTCACGTCACAGCAGCACCAACACCCACACTGGCCCTCCTCTCCTCCGACTGCCCAACACCCACGCTGAGCTCGCTGGCAGCAGAGATCGCTGAGCCATTAGTGATGCTACCATGTGTGAAAAGCGAGCCCGAAGATGGAGATCTAGAGCCCATCCGCACCGTTGATCTGTCTGAGATCCAGCCACTGTCCACTGCTGAGCTGGGTCATGACCAGATCAAGATGGAGATAAGCGGCCTTGATTACATCAAGTCTGAGCATCATGGTCACCATGACGACCATCACTTGGGGCCATTCCACCATGCAGATGTGACAGAGCTGGACTACAAGTCACATTATGAACCTAGTTCTGTGTTTGACTACATTTCCCAGGTAAAGTATTCCCTTTGACACATGAAACAATTACTCAAACATTTTCTGGAAAATACCTGTCATCTAGATCTTTTGCTGCTAATAAGGTTCCAAAGATGTATTTTATCTTTCTACAGGTGAAGTTCAGTATAAAAGCAAATCCTCATTCATTTTAGTTTGCAGTGCAGGTCACTATGGCTTCCCATGTAATGTTTTTACAATGGAATGAGCTGCACAACTCCACGGGTACACAACATGTCAGGGTATTCTATCACAATCTGTAAGATTTTTTTTCTCATCTCAATGCAAAGTTTTTTTTGAACTTTTAGATGATGATACTAAGTCAAAGCACCTAGAAATCACCCATGCAGGCACAGGGAGACCAGGCAAACACATCAACCATCAACATCAACCTAGGTCCTACTGTCTGTACACAACATGTTAAAGACCAACTGACTTTTTCAACCAGTCTGTTCCTGAGTCTGCTTTTTTTTCTCCCTCCAGATACATTTTGTGCTATTTCCCTTTCTCACTCCACCTTTCTCACTTCCTTTTGCTGCCACTCAAAGTTAGCTGGTGTTTGAAAGACAAAAAAATAAATTATCCTCAAAGCTCTGTCAAAAGCAGTGTTCTCTAAAACACTCATAGCAGCTTTGACAGTGAACACTATTAAATCACACTATGCAGTGATGGTGTCACACGCACATCCCATCCACTGATATTTATTCTAGTTGATTTAGACCGTTGGCAAAAGACTTAAGCAGACTAGTCCCTTTTTAATATAGTCAAAATATTAAGTTGTAAACATATTAAATGCATCATAATGTCTGGTTATTGCATATGTGGTTGCCTGGATTAATAAACTACTAATTGACTGAAGTTTTACAGATTTCTATTTAGATCACAACAAGTGGAGTGAGTGAAAAAGGCCTGCTCTCTTACTAGAATTGTAACCATTAACTGTTTACATTTTTTGAATGAGCTAATCAGTAGCCAGCCAACAATATTAAATACTGCTTATCATGCAATGCAGGTACAATAAGCTGTCAAGATGTAGTAGTTAGGATGGACTCTGATTCAACTCATTAAATTCTGTTGTCGTCGTTGTTTGGTAAAATGCCACTATGGTGAAGTACTAAGTTACTCTGAATTGACATGTAATTTGTTCAAATCTGAACCCAAACCACAAACATGGTTCAAACGTGATTTTTACACAAATGACAGCCCACATTTTGAAGTATACATTTTAGTTGTGTGTTTTCTTTTCCCAACTACCAAAATGTAATATCCATTCACCGGGATGTATCCTGCTGTACAGCTTGTGTCAGAATAGAATCATGATTGATGATCTGTTCCTGCTGAGCTCAGTGCGTTTCCAGACCTTAAGATCATTAACTGCTTGCTGCAAATCCATTTAAGTATAACTGCTTACACCTGAGCTGATTAACACACACAACCTTCTCCCTAAAACACTGAACTTTGTTTTCCTTTGCTATATTTAAATATGAGAGTGGATTAAATATTTGGAACTTTATTATCTTTTTTTAAATCTGTGCTGTATTACACTAAAGCTTGTGTTTTAGTCTCTTTGTATTGTGACTTGTCTCTTACATTCATTTAGACATTAGCAGTGCTAAACCCTGCAAAATAAATTGCCAATAACAAGCAGTGTTAAAGGTTCCAGTCAGCATCTCAAAATAACACCCCATCTTATTATGCTACCTGTTTTCTTGTTGTAGGTGACAGACACGTTGGAGTACATCAAGTCAGACCACCACGTGGACCTGCAGTGTTACTACACCACAGAGCTGGGCTGCCTGAAGTCTGAATACCTTGAGTCTAACACAATGTCAGTTCACATGCAGCACAATGGCCTGGAGTCCATCCACATGGCAGAGCTCCGCACAGAGCTCAACAAACTCCGACCCGACACCCTACTGATAGATGGCATGGGAAAACTAGACCCTGAGTTTGGAAGTGGCAACCTGTATGAACTGCAGGCAGCTGAAGATGGGAAGACGTCTGCAACGCAGTCGGTGGCAGTAACTGGGCAGAGTGGGGGAAGTGGGACTCTGGCCATCACAACCAAAACCCAGAATCCTACAGTGAGGAAACCTCGTAACATGCAGGGGGAGAAGCCGTTCTCTTGTACACAGTGTGGGAAGAACTTCAGCACACTGGGAAACCTGAAAACCCACCAACGCATCCACACCGGGGAGCGACCTTACACCTGCTCGCAGTGTGGCAAGAGCTTTGGCCAGGCAGGGAACCTTAAACGACACCAGCTAATTCACACCGGTCAGAAGCCATACGTGTGCGCTCACTGCCCCAAAGGCTTCACCAAGGCTGACGATCTGCGCTCACACCAGCGCCTGCACACTGGTGAGCGTCCATTTATATGCGTCACCTGTGGGAAGAGCTTTGGCCAGTCTAAAGAGCTGAAGGCTCATCAGCTGAGTCACACAGGTGAGAGGCCCTACTGCTGCCAGCACTGCGGCAAGAGCTTCACTAAGGAAACCAGCTATCGCAACCACGTGCAGATCCACACAGGTGAGAAACCTTTCACCTGTTCACAGTGTGGAAAGACTTTCAGCAACTCTGGCGTGTTAAAAACCCACGAGAAGATCCACACAGGGGAGCGGCCGTTTGGCTGTACACAGTGTGGGAAGAGCTTCGGCCGCCTCGGGCACCTAAAGGCTCATCAGCAGATCCACACGGGGGAGAGGCCGTACGCCTGCCCCCAGTGTGGGAAGACTTTTAGCCAGTCTGGTCACCTCAAAGCACATGAGCAAATCCACAAACGAGAGCGAGTGGACACAGCCAGCACCAGCAGCAGCAGCAGCAGCACCATGGGCAGTGACAGTAGCTAAAAGAACCTCCATACCCTTTAACCTCTCGGAAAAACAAAGTATTATTCCTTTTTTTATAAATACTATATAAATTTGTTTCCTTTATGAATTTTTTCTTACATTTTCATACCTTTTGTGCTCTTTTGCATTATATATGTGGGCAGGGAGGACTTTGACTGATTTGCTCTTATGCAAGTGTCTGTATGTGAGTGTGCGTGTGTGCGCGTTTGTACATGTACTGTGTGTCTGGGGGCGGTGTGATACTGAGGGGCTTGTAGATATTTTTCAACTGGTCTGTTTTAACTGTTATTGCGTGTAGAGTTTCCCTCTGAGGACCAAGTACCAGTACTTATTTTTGGAGTATTTAGTGATACACAAGCACAACTATTTCAGTGACCAAGTTTGATTACTTAAAGTGTTTTTTACTGAAACAGGCCAGCAGCTCCTGAGTGTCCAGGGCCCCGTTTACTGTTAACAATCAAGAAGCTACAAGTTTTTTTTTTCCTCAAAGTCCGTTAAAATTGTTGCGCAATTTTTTAAAGGCATTACCTCAGCATATGTGTTCACATGTTGGTATGATCTTTTCAACATTGGAAAATACACTTTAATGTAGTGTATTTAAATGTTATGTAAAAGATGTTATGTATTAAATATACATAAAGCACAAAATATAAAAGTTGTGTCTGAGATAAAAAACGTTTCCTACCCCAATTGAAGCCTAATGTTCAATCACCATTCCGATTTGAACTTGCTGCTTCTTTGATTTTTGTTGGTTTGGGGTCTTTTAGATGTTGCTTGTTTGTTTCGGCGTGTAAAGTGACTTAAGTGTTACGCAACTTTTTGTGTAGTCATTGAAGCACATGAATTGTCCACAAAACTAAACAAATTCAGCTGTTTAGACACGTCTGAGCCACTGTAATCTCCGTCTTTCAGTTTCCTTCAGAGTTCAGAGCTGTTGAAATTTAGAATTTGGTTTCCTAGTTTGATTTTTGCTCTTTGGCAAAATGTCGGGCTAATAGGTATGCTTTCTAAATTATTGTCAATCATTTGCAGGGTTTTGTTGTTTGACCAAATGCTTGCATTCTGAATTTGAAAAACACTGTAAATTAACAAAATCTTTTTGTTTGTTAAAGCCTAAACATTCAAAGTATTAAATAGTTCCTCAATGTGTCAGAGCCAAGTAGGTTAAGTTTACATGTTGAGTATTTACCACTGCTTCTCATTTATTACTGATTGAACATAATCAGACAAATTATTGATGACAGTGAAATGAGCTGTACTGAAGTTGAAGTTTATAACTGATGTGATAGAAGGTCATGTTGACGTTAAACACTGTTGGCATGAAAATGGTGGTTACATGAAAAATGTCAGCGCACCCAATTTGAGCTGTAATAGAAGTGTGGCTGATGAAAATATACATTCAAGTCCCAGAATGGTTTTAGTGTGAAGCACAAATGAAACACCAGTTTTTGGTTTCTTATTTTGAATAAGATTCACTTTTCAAAATCAAAGAACTTTTGACTTCATTAAAGGTGTTACCCCAGACCTCATCCTCATCAATTGTAGATTTAATATGCTTTTGGATCCCCTTTTAAATGTTTTTGGTGAACGGGGTCCTGGTAGATTCCTCCATTACTGTACTTTATTTTGTCTCAGTTGTTTGCCAACATTGTGTGAGTACCCTTTCGTGGTTGAGTCAGTATATTGAGTCAGTATTGAGTCAGCTGCCAGTATGCTAGTATTCTACATAGAGCTGTGGGTACTCCCATGCACCCACTCTGTTACTGTTTTGTTAAAAACTTGATTCTATTGTTTTGCTTATTTTTTTTATTTTTTGCCCTGTATTGATTAATCAAAAGATCTTTTTGTTGTTTGATAATCAGCTGATTCCACATTTCATTGTTTTGTAGCACAATTAAAAATATTTCCAGTATTATTACTTCAAAAACTCTACTTTTCAGTATCATTGGGCTCCAACAGGACCAAACACATCAGCACAAAGGAACCCACAATCTCCCATGTCCCCCTTCCTGTCCAGATCGCTCACTGTGTACAAATCTAATAATGTCATTCTTCAAAAAACATGACATTATTTTAAAAAACTGCAAAAAAGGTTAAGTTGATGCAACATCTTGTACTGGAAATGAATTATTAAAAAATCTAATGGAAGTCTCTTTGCATATTTGGTGCTGTTTTTTTTAAACTGAGGCCCAAATTTAGTGGGTTTTAATGTTTGTCCACAGAATGTAAATTATCAAATGAGGGTAATCCTAAAACCGTCCCATGTGCTTGAAAGTCATCAATGTGGGAATCTGTGAAATGATGGGAATGCAGCATGAGAACTAAAAGCAGTATGTGCTAAAGGATGATGGGGTCTCTGATATTTAGAAAGCTAAATATTAAATAAATCGTCTAATAAGGTTTTTGGGTCAGTTTTTGATGGATTTATTGAGAAACATGGGTGATGCAGCTGAAGACCTTTTCCTATAAACATTCAGACACTTGTTGAGCTTAGGTGACTTTTATTCCTTGAAGCACTAGGCAGAAGTTTGAACCCCAGACCAGACAAACAAGGATGTTACTCTCCTTTCACTCATGGTGTAATTCAGCAGAAAAGGAAGAAGGAATCTGTGAAGTGGAGCTGGAGGTGACTCGGCATGCAGACAGGCGATAGGCTGAGAGTCGGCTGCACCCATCATCAGAGAGATGAGGTTCAGCTTGTCTCCTCAATGACCTTCGTGATGACTGTGGTGGTGGTGGTGGTGCTGGAGGATGAGGACAGGGATGAGGACCCGGATGATGAGATGGAAGCTCTGAGAGACGTAAGAGGCAGGGTTTAGTGCTTGACTCTTCCTGAAGCAGAGCAGGTTTAAGCCTGTTAACATTTACACTGGACTGGGTCTCTAATCCCTTACCCCTCTCCGTCAAGCAGCCTCCTGTACTCTTCAATCTCCTTCTCAAGTCTGGTCTTGATGTCCAGTAGCACTTGATACTCCTGTCCCTGCCTCTCCAGGTCAGCCCTCAGCTGCACCAGCTGACCTTCAAGGCTGACCACCTGCACAGCGACACGTGGAAACTTGTCTCAGTACTGATACTTTACTGATACTGCACTACACCCCCCCGACACACACACATTTCTCGACACTCACCTGATTCTGGAATCCGCTCAGTTTCATGCCGTAGCGGCTCTGAATTTCAGATAGTGTAGATTCAAGAGACGCTTTCTAGAGGGAGAAAGCAGATTCAGATGAGACGATCATCACAACTAGACCATAAGAAACCTTCCGTAGGTTCATTATTGTTCTCACCATGCTGAGCTGTGACTGGAGCTCAATCTGCAGACTCTGAAGCTGGCTCTTCACGTCCTTCACCTCTGTGGTTGTCGATTTCAGTGTGACCTCGGTGGCTTCTACCTCCTTGGTTATGGCCTCAGACTGAGAGCAATAGGACAGAAGAATGTCACCACAGAAGGAATAAAATCTCTACACTGTTGCTGTGGACGTCAGTGTCAGAAGGCAGCTTTTCCTACCTTGGCGTGGAACCAGGTCTCCAACTCTTTTTTGCCCTTGGCGGCAACAGCCTCATAGTGTTCTCTGATCTCCTCCATGACCTTGGTGAGGTCCTCCTGAGGAGCGGCGTCCACCTCCACGTTCACCTGACCAGACACATGCGTGCGCTGGGCCAACAGGTCCTGCAAGAAGAGAGATCAGAGTCGGTCACACAGCATGAGAGAGTAACCCGTGACCTCAGTGGTCGGCAGTGTGCCGTAGTTTAGAATGAAGATCTTGGTACCTCCTCGTGGTTCCTCTTCATGGAGGCCAGCTCATCTGTCAGGCTGTCGATCTGCAGAGTCAGGTCAGTCTTGGCCAAGCCCAGCTCTCCCAGCAGCACCTTCAGCCCAGCGATGTCAGCCTCCACTGATTGACGCATCGCCACCTCATTCTCATACCTGCTGAATGAAAGATGGTTTACTTTGGGCTCACAATGTCGTTATTCTTATTCTTATTCTATTTCAGTTGCAATTTCTGCAGCAGCCACTAGAGAGTGATGCAACATCTGATGTTACAGACACACAGCTTGGTAACAGCCTTTTTCAGACTTTCTGAGACAAACGTGTTGACCCACATAGTAATTGATTTAGAATTCTTTAGGAATCTAAATAACAGTAGTTAGGAGATATGACTGACTTGATCCTGAAGTCGTCGTGGGCCAGCTTGGCGTTGTCAATGCTCAGTAGCACACTGCCCTTGGCAGTGATAGCATCCAGAATCTGAAAACACACGCAGAGGAATCTATGCTCAAATGATGTTTACTTAGGAAAATATATTTATCCAACCGGTGGTCTGTGTGATCTGAGGGTTTTTAGGTGTGGCAGCTTCACTAGGATCACTTACGCACAGGCGCGGCCAAACTAGTTTTACAAAATTTCCCATCCGATTTATGACAGTCGTGATTTGCATGCCTCACGCTACCGGATTTCCTCTTTGGTGCCAAGTTTTCAATTGCATTTTCCTTTTCCCACAAGCTGAGTAGAAGATAAGCGCTGCCATGGTTACATGAACCTTTTAGCCTTAAGGTTGTTCAAAGCAGTTTATTTATTATTGTTTAGCTATTTTTTTCCGACAGCCTTAACTTGAAACATTACACCTGTAATCAAGAGAGACTGAGATTGTTACAACAACGATTTTTTAATTGACTAGCTCTTAAATGCAACTTTGACTTTTTGTCTTGCACACAGACAGGTTTCCTTCCTGTTGTCTCCCCTGTTCCTTACCTTGGCCTGAAGCTCAGCGATGGTGGCGTAGAAGGCACTGTGGTCCCTGCTGGCAGGGCCAGACTTGCCTTCCAAGAACTGTCTGATCTTCAACTCCAGCTCAGCGTTGGCCTTCTCCAGCGCTGCCACCTTGGCAAGGTAGGATGCCAGGCGGTCATTCAGGTTCTGCATGGTGAACTTCTCGTTGCCGATCAGGCTGTCATCTGCTGCTGCTCCACCACCGAATCCAGCTCCACCACCGAATCCGGATCCACCACCGAATCCGGATCCACCACCGAATCCGGCTCCACCGCCGAATCCAGCTCCACCACCGAATCCAGCTCCACCACCAAAGCCACCACTGCTTGCAGAGAAGCTCCTGCTGGCCTGGGAAGCCCTGACACCACCAACACCCCCAGACAAGCTCATTGAGCTCAAGCCACTGCCGAAGGATGCTCGGCTACTGCTGAAGGAGCTACGTGAGCTAAACGTCGTCATGCTGATGGAGTTAAGGAAGATGAATAGGTGTCTGTCAGCCTGTCTTCTCCGGTGGAGAGAGTAGAAGAGGAGAGAAGTGAGGAGAGACGCTTCAGTTGCGTCTTTATACATATGCTCAGGTGGGCTGACCTGCTGCAGGTGAGGGGTGGGGTTGCTGGTCCACACCCATGAGGACATAATGCAACTCCTCACATTATTTTTAAGAATGTATTTGCCCTGCATTTGATTTATATAAAACTAATTTATTCAAGCTTCTCATATTAAATCTGGTTGTTTGAAATCTTTGAATTTAACCACATTTTGCATATATTTAGTGTCAAATCAGCATCATTTGAGACAATTCCCCTCTAAAATCCCCCAAACAAAGTGGCTCACAAGTTAAGGACCAAATTAACACCCCCTTTGCTCTAGCTCTATATAATTATATACTTTAACTATAATTATCTTCAAGCTTTTGTACTTTTTTTCTGAAAAAGCTGCATAATTCAAATATAGAGTTGCATGAAATGTAAGCACTTAAAGAGGTCCTTTCTGCCACTCCCCTGGTATTTCTGGGTTGTAGCACATATAGGTGTTATATAACTCTGTGTATGTTGTTTTTTTTATCTGTACAAAGAGCTCACAGTGTCAGGGATGCAGCTGAAATGCCTTCTGGCACCAAGCTCTCATCTATCACCTGACAGTGTCATACTTCAGTTGAACTGTGCGCTGTGGGAAAACGCCCCTGGGAGATGGAGAGGGAGAAACATAAGAGCTGGTTTGTTGTATCGTCATGGTAACCTGCACCTCCAGGGGGCTCCAGTGCCATATAGGAGCAGGATTGTTTCATAAACTTAGTGATGTGATGACCTGTGTGTGTGTTTGTGTTTCTCCCTATACTCCGACCACTAGTTGTGACCATAGGGTTTTGCAGGAGGCCTTTTAAAAGTTTGACGCATATCCATAGTGATTTTTGATGGACATTACAATCCGTCAGGTTTGAAGAGTTCATCTGTTGCGCTGGCAGCAATCTTCATGCTGATGAAGGAATGTTGGGGATCTGATTGATGGGGAGTGCTCTGCTTCCTCATGCACCAGCCTCAGCCCTGCAGCCAGTTCAGGACTGATGATGATGGACGTGATTTGCAGCCAGGTATAGTTCTGCATGTGTGTATGTGCAGGTATGCATATTAAACGCTCCTATGCGGACTATTTCACCTGCAGGTAGAGGTGTTGTGCCAGTGCCCTGGCTGAGTGCATGCAGGTACTGTATGTCCTCTATGTGCCAATTGCTTCTATATGCACTTTATACCTGCAGTTAGAAACAAAACACCAGCTTTTGTCTTTGCTGTTCTTAAAGTTAAAAGGCTCGGGTCATGACCTCAGGCACATCTTGTTGTGCAATCATTGTCCTATTTGTGAAATCGTTTTAAAATGCTGCTAGTGTGTGAATATTCTAGTTCTTGATTTTAGCACCAACACTATTTTTCTTTTTTTTTTTTTAAGTCATGCAAAATTTTGCATAAAACACTGCAGATGCATTGAGTGTAATGCAGTGGCGAAATGAAATATAGTCAGGGCAACTGTAAATTTACTCTCTTGCCCAAGAGCAATATATTACAAATTGTGGCAGGGTTACTCAACAGCTCTCTTGCGTGCTGTCATTTATTTGTGGTGCCCTCAGGCTTTTTTCTAGTGACTTTCTAACCTCCAAATGTGTGACCACACCTTATCTAAGTGCAGCTTAGGCTTCATAAACCATGTGCCAATCAGCAACAACAATGAGGTTTGTCCTTTTGTTTTCTTTGTGTCACGACCGAACTGAGTAAACACCTGACATAGAATCGGATAAATCTCGGATAAACAACAGCGACATACTAGCTGTAAGATGGCATTGCTCCATATTTTAAAAACATTCTCTCCACACTCAGTGTAAAACCTGGGTTATTGATTTTAAATTGCCCGTGTGAGTATGAGGAATGTGGCCCTGTGGTGGACTGGTGACCTGTGTGACTGACAGCTCCTCAGCAAGCCTCCGACCTTTTTGACCTTTAAGCTGTAGAAGATGATGATACTGTCATTGACTTGTTTTCAGCATCAATTCAGCTTAGAATCCATCTGCTTTTTGACATCCCACCTAAATGTGTTTCTACACTGCTGCTGGAGTTCCAATATGATCGGGAGAAGAACGTAAAGACGGCCGCATCATGTGTTTGCAGGTTGAGAGTAGAGTTAACGTAGCAGCAGAGGCCTCACATCTGGCCTGAGGTGGAGGAGAGGCAGAACATTAATTAAATAGCACATGTCAGGCTGTGCTTTTTTCCTACTGCTGCTAAAAATGCATCTCATCGCTGGAGGCTGAAACAGTGAATACCTACAAATCATCGGCTCTGATGTTTCAAATAGTGCATTAAAAGAAATACGGTTTATCAATTGACTTAAATAAGCAAATCAGCACTTGACAACTAGATCACAGTTCTTGGCTTGTTGAAAACGAGGCTTTTTTAACAAGCCAAGAACACACCACACAGCTCTCTGCCAGTTACCTGGTTCATAAAACATCTGTAAAAACCTGTTTTTAGAGTTATAAAACATGGGATTTAATTTCTTTATCTGCTGATGGTTTAGGGTAATTTAAGGAAGCATCAATTCTATGAAGGTGGTAGAAGTAGTAAAATCCCTGCTTAGACCTCAGGCAGCTGCATTTTTGACGGCGTTCAATGGTCATACTCCTACTGCAGATGGTTCTGTGCAGTTTAGAAAAGTGGGAACATTTAAATTAAGGCTGCAGCCCCCAGTCAGTCATTTATATCAGGGGTCGCAAACCGGTTCCATTGAGGGCCGCTGTCCCTGCCCCAGCTCCTACTGATCACCTTGACCAGGTGTGTTCAGTGAACGACAAGCAGGAAAAGCCAACTGACACACCTGATCAAAGTGATCAGCAGAGAGAGCTGGAAAAACAGCAGGAACACCGGCCCTCAATGGAACCGGTTTGAGACCCATGATTTATATATTCCACAATATATATCAATATATATTCAATATGCAATTTATAAGAATGTTTCAGAAAATGAGAGCCTAAGTGTGTTAATGTACCATTGGGTTTGCACCCTGAATGAAAAGATTTACTGGGAGACTGAGACCCCCTTACTGTCCTCCTGGTTTTCCAACTCTCTGCTGATCACCTTGTTCAGGTGTGTCAGTTAGCTGCTGAGTGACTGAACACACCTCTCCAGGACCAGGGTTGAACACTCCTGTTTTACGGTATTTGCTAATTTGACCTATGACCTTTATTGGAGGCACAACCATGGATTATACTGAGCAAAAAAAGGTCAGTTTTATCAGGTCAGTCAGATTTGGCGTTGGATGGTGTTGGAAACACTTCAATGAGGAAGATCTTCTTTTTCTAACCCAAGAAGAAGACATTTTGTGTTAAATCTGCTTTAGCATTTCCTGCTTCCTGCTTCTCAAACTGTCAGAAGTCCCTTTATTCTATCTGTCATCACATCTGAGTGGTAAATATTCCCTCCGTTTCCCCCAATCAGTGTTCTGTTCATGAGGAATTCTCAAGGGGAATCCAGTTGTTTTAATTGTCTTGTCAGTGCTTGTCTTCCTTCCAGCTTCCACCACCAGCTTCTAAAACCTCTTCATTCTCATCCATTATATTTTATCATCAGGTTCTCTGACATTGGCCTTTTGATGAATCTAAGTACATTTTCAATGCAAAATGAGACACTTTAAATGTTCTTTGGAATTCTTTATTAAGGGATGCAGTTTCCTGAATTCCCATCATCATCAGGTAGCCACTTTTTAAGTACACTAAAATCTAATTCCTTCCAATTTCTTTTCAAAACAGACACTCTGTTGTGATTTCTGCTTTTATAAGGTTATTGTTTTTGTAGAATCTTTAGATAGAGCATGATTCTACAATATACTGATGCAATTGTACTGGTGTGGGTTACGTTATGGGCTGGCCCTCTTACAGAACATTTCATATAGGGTGCCTGTAATATTAGAACCCACTAAACCTCATCAGAATTTCTCCTCACTATCTGTTGACCTACAAATACATATGGCCATATGTTTCTCAGTTAATAACTGTAACATTTCAATTTAAAATTTCATAAAATCTGAAAACTAATATGTTAATCTATGCATCTGTGCACCAGCATTGTCTCCATTGTTATCAGCCACGCAAGCTACAGTCAAGGTATCTGAATAAGTTTGTCCAGAGTTTAGGTTGCAGTAAGGAACCTTTCAGGTTTTGTCTGTAACCTTCAATTATCTTTAGAAACATTAATAACAATGTAAAGTTCTTCCGAATACTGGTAGGTTTCCCAAAACAGTAAATGTGGCATTTTAGCTCCAGTGAATCTAAAGAGCCACTTGATTACTAGTGAGGAGGGGACTTTTGGCTTTTTTTAAGTTCCAGTAATGCTCTTCACTGTGGGAAACACTTGTTTCTCACTGTTTTGTGAGATTAAAATATAAGAACCCCACGGTTTCTAAATGTTCGCTTTAAGCAGAATCTTTATGGAGGTGATACAAGTCAGCACAAGGTCCGTTACTGAGTACAATTACTGAGTTTCCCTCAGGCTGCGATGATGATGAGCTTTTTCCCTGCAGAACAGTGATGACAGTGAGAATGATTTCTGTTTTTCTGCTTGACTGCACTTTGTTAACCTGCACAAATAAACCAGCATCAACGCTCTCAAATTTATTTTTTCGGAACTAATCAATCTTTGCTGTGCATGAAAAATCAAAATCAAAGAAGGTAAATGAAGGGGTGGTGGTGTGTGTGTGTGTGTGTGTGTGTGTGGGGGGGGGGGGGTTATATCTATGATGATGGAGGAAAATAAAGTCTTTCCTGATCTTGGGCAAGAAGCAGCGTGCAGGTTGAAGCATGAACGCTCTAAATGACAGCAAACCAGTTACACGGTTAAAAGGGCGGAAAAGTTTTAAAAGGTCAATGAAAAACATCAGAAAACAACCGCAACAGATGAGAAATGAATCCATGTTCACTGGTGCTGCCCACCACAAGGGAGCAGCACTATCACCTTGTTTGACTGATTGTGTTGGAGCACATTAAAATGGGCTGCAATAACTGAGGGATTTTAAAAAAGTACAGTACAGTTCAGCACAAATTGATGCTTTATTGACTACAACTCGTGCAGGTTGCAAAATACTGAGTCTTTCATGACAAACGCTGTTGCTAAAGGCTAATTAGCCTGTGGCAGCGTCCTGAGGAGTCTGAACTCATTCCTCTTGTTGCTGCGACACCCTTCAGACTAAAGATTTGCAAACCTAGAATATCCACCTACAGATATAATCAGGTATAGATAGTTGCTGTATTCATTTTTGAATTGTTAACTGACAAAATGTTTTTTGGTTTGGTTTTGTGGTCTCTGCTTCCATTCCCATCTGTTTTACAGCGCTTCACCTTTTCCCCTCTGCCATCTGCTTTTTAAGCATCTGTTCATGTGTGTATGCTCCTCTTTGCACAGGCTGGACTGGCTGAACTACATTCCACTATGTTGGCACTGTTTCACAGGGCGCGATGCTACAGTAGTAAAGCTGAACGTAATCTCATGCCAGTGCCAAAATTCCCAGCAGGTCATGTTGGAATATATCTTCCTGACACTTGGCCCACGGGCTGTGAGCTGCAGCTGCTCCATGAGACTGTACAGGTTGAAGGTGTGGCTGTACTGTAGTATCAGGATACCTCATTATTACTACATCATTCAACGTTTTAAGCCCTGCACCTCTCTTTTTTATCTCTAATGATAAGGCTCAGTTTAACCTTTGACCTCTGAATTCCTCTCTCGCTTCTGCTCTTTGTATCCAACCTTCCAACACAAGACTTTTTCTTAGTTCATGATCTGCACAACACCCACTCAGTATTTATTTGGACTCTCGTTTTATTGTCTGGTCAACATCAGTGAACAGTGACAATGATGATCCATCAAAAAGGACTGCCTGCTGTCATCAGCTGCAGCTCAGCGGGACTGGAAGGAGGAGGACGACGTGGAAGACGTAGACGACACCACCTTCCCATCGACAACCTCCTCCACCACCGTCATCACACGCTTGGTGGTGGTCGTGCTGGATGAGGTGTTGGTGCTGTCAAGAAGAATCAATAGAACATAAATTACTAGGCCACTAACTCTCCCCACACCGATGACCCGGTGCCGCTGGGTCTCACCTGTGGATGGTCTCTCCGTCCAGCAGCCTCCTGTACTCAGCGATCTCCAGCTCCAGCCTGGTCTTGATGTCCAGCAGTATATTGTACTCGTGTCCCTGGCGCTCCAGGTCGGCCCTCAGCTGCACCAGCTGCTCCTCCAGAGACGTCACCTGGCGGTCGAGAACATTCATAGGTTCAGGTCTTCAGCGAAATGTACTGCAAAAAGCAAACAGCCTAAGACTGTGGAAGCAGCGCTCCCCCACCTGCAGCTGGTATCTGGACAGCTGTGCTCCATAGCGATTCTGTGTCTCTGCGAGAGTCACTTCCATTGCTGCTTTCTGAAGACAAAAATGAACCAAAAAAGTTTTTCATCTCTTACGACATCAAATCGCTCAGAGTATCGGGGATCATGTGACCCTCACCATGCTCAGCGCTGACTGTAGCTCGATCTCCAGAGACTGCAGGGAGCGTTTGACCTCTGTGACCTCCGTCCTGGTGGTCTGCAGTGAGGCTGTCTGAGTGACCACCTCTTTGCTCAGAGCCTCCGTCTGCACGGCACATAAAGACGGTTCCAATGAGCTCAGCATGAATATGGCCTGTACAGAATGTGGGCTAATAGGTTTACCTTGGACAGGAACCAGCCCTCCAGATCCCTCTGGTTCTTGGCGGCGACAGTCTCGTAGTGCTCCCTGATCTCAGCCATGATCTTGGTGAGGTCTTGTGAGGGAGCGGCGTCTACCTCCACGTGAACCTGACCGCTCATCTGAGCTCGCATCGCCAGCAGGTCCTTCAAACAAAGAACAACAAACATTAGGAAGAGAATAACTCCAGACTTCAGCTGTGTTGTTCACGTCCTAACCTGCCTCTCGCAAGCTTCTCGTGTTCATGTTGTACTGACCTCCCCGTGGTTCTTCTTGAGGAAGAGCAGCTCCTCCTTCAGACCTTCAATCTGCATGCTCAGGTCGCTCTTGGTCAGGTTCAGGTCGCCCAGGGCTTTCTTCAACCCAGCGATATCAGCCTCAACCGACTGGCGCATCGCCAGCTCATTCTCATACCTGCAGGAGGATAATGTGCTGGTTGGATGCTGCTTTGAGTCTCTTAGCACAGATTACAGGACCCAGGTATATATAGTGTAGCTGGTGTTTTCTTTTCAACTGTTATGTGTAACTATGGGATGGAGACAGACTCACTTCATCCTGAAATCATCGGCGGCCAGGCGGGCGTTGTCGATGCTCAGGTTCACGGCTCCGTTGACCTTGATGGCGTTCTGAATCTGGGGAACGGCAAAGGGTTCAGTACCAGCACTAGTTCACATGTTAGCACCAGAACCCACAAATCCACTCTATCCACATTGTGGCAATGTTAGTTTGACTGAATAATAGCACCAGAAAACATCTGGTGCTATTTCTGCCTTCCTTGCTCTGCTCATCACATGCATGCGTGCATACCTTGCCCGTGATTTCGGAAATCGTGGCAAAAGAGGCGGTGTGGTCCCTGGCGGCGGGACCAGCCTTGCTTTCTATGAACTGCCTGATTTTCAGCTCCAGCTCGGCGTTGGCCTTCTCCAGGGAGCGTACTTTGGCCAGATACGTTGCCAGGCGGTCGTTGAGGTTCTGCATGGTGAACTTCTCATTGCCGATGAGGCCGTCCTCCAAACCGGACACGCTGTAAGAGATGCGGCCACCAGAGGAGGAGGCCGAGGAGATGCGGACGTCGTAGCCTCCTGCTCCGCCGTACACGCTGCCGGCTCTCATCGATGACAGCCGCCCACCGCCGCCGAGGCCGATCATGGAGCCACCAGAGCTCCCAGTGGAGGTCCTCACTGACTTGGTGGAAGAGCGAGAGGTAAAGGCCATGATGGATGTTGTCCTTTCAGCTGTTGCTGGAGGCGATGCAGAGAAGAGAGTGAGGAGCCACAGGCTCACGCGTCCTATTTAAACCTGCGCCAGTCAAAGCCAGTTATCAATCATTCAACACACAAACATTGAGACAAAGGCCGAGGTAGAAAGGTATGCGCCCAGGACGTCGTCCTGGGTGTGACCAGGGGATGGTCGGGGGAAAAATGTGGCCTTCAAACCAACCTCGGTACTTGCCTTTTATTATTGTTATTAGAATAATTGCGGCTGCAGGTGTATTTGTCTCAGAGTGTAGTAAAGCGTTAATGAAAGCTTTGATAAAGGTCAGGTCACTGTATCTTTAGACCTAATGAGCAACATAAATGAGTGATAATAGCACAGTTACCAACTTTATGGTCACCAACGCTTTCAAAGTTCAAGGTTTCATCTCTTCCTGTGCAATTTTCATTAAAATAAAATAACCACGTTTGCTTGTTTTAAACAGGAAGAGAACATATCAGCGGGCAAAAACACAGAAACACTGAAGATGACGATGAAAACAATGTAAACTGCACTTCAACATATCGATTATTCTGCGTTGCATGAATGCTGGGTGTGTTAGTGATGGAACTTTGACTTGTACTCTCTGACCCACATCTCCCCAATCTGTCATTTTCTGCCCACCTCCTACACTGAATCCAGTGTCTGTCACTGTAGAGCCTTGTTTTCACTCACTTTCACTTTGTCTGAATTTCTGTCCACTACAAGCAACAGCTTTAAAATATGAAGCAGTAGTCATTTGCGCACAGACACAAATGCACCAATCCTCAAGTACTATTCAATACGTGGTGTGAATGAGATTTTGAGGCTGTTTAGGTTCAAATTACTTTTTGGCTTCACTGATTTGTTTGCTGATGACCAACGTCTTCATTCCAGCATAAAAACCTAATCTGTGACACATGGAAATGATGGTTTTAGTAGTTGGGGTTTTGTTGCCTCTGGACCATCACAGGAACATTCTATAATGAATTGTGAACTGAAGCTCAAGTGAAACATGTTATGCTTTTAAGTTAGTCTTTAATAACCAGATGTGAACTCTCTGTCAACTCTGCAAACCAAGAACAGTCCCTCAGCCTTGAAACTGGAGGTTTGTCTTGTCAGTGCTCATTCATTTGCACCTTTCTGTGACCACCTCTTCTCATTCCAGCCATTGTCGGACCACACGCCCAGCTCACCGCCTCGCGTTTATCATCGCCGCGGATAAAGTGAGCCGATCACACCCTGAGCACTGCATTTCACAGCATTGAGGCTAAATGAGAACGGGGAAACGGCTGCGCTTCACTTGCAGTGAATAGCGATTCTAAAACCTCGAATGTTGGCGAGCCCGTTTCTAAAGCTGACACCTTGTTGGTTCTTTGACACCAGCCATCACTCACCTGTCACTAGTGAGAGTTTCAGCCTCAACCTGAAATGCAGCCTTTCAGCCCAAACAACATGGAGAAAGTAAATATGTTTCAGTGTGTTAGTTACTTAATCTGCACATCTACAGGTAATGGATCGAATAAAACTAAACTAAGATGTCTGAGAAGGTTTAGCTCAAGTTTGAGGTCCTTCTCAGGTTTCATCTTGTTGATTTTGTCACACTGATATGGTTTGTTGGTGTTTGTTGACTGAAGTTTGTGTTTTGTGCTGCATATCTCGGCCCCACTTTGTCTCCTTGTCAGCAGTGTCTTAGTGTTTTTCTGCTAAAAGTCCTGGAGTCACGCAGGGGATGCCAACAACAAACACTGTAAATCATTCAACAAAGAGTAAAACATCTTTCTGTGGTGCTGCCAAAACTGAGTCTCCGACACACCCTGAGACATAAACACATCACAAATAGTTGGTTTATGATCTTTCAGAGTGTTCACATTAACAAGAAATTAATTCAGCAGTATTTAATCCAAATTAAGGCACACTAATATTACAAAGTGAAGTAATGTTTTCAAAGGGCAGCACGACAAATATCTTGTACTGTGGGTTAAACAGGCTTAGGACTTTGGGCAGCCAGTCACTATTACGCGACAGATGATAAACCCTGGGGGAGACGAGGTCAAGCCAGGGTGTTTTACTTTTACCAGACATTCAAGTGTGAAGCATAAGCAAACTGGACCCAGGGCTTGGGTTAGAACTGGACTGTGTGCAAATACTGGAGCTGCAGCTGCTTTGATGCAGTTTTGCCACAACAAACTGAAAGAATATGAAGTATGAAACATTGATCATCCTTAGAATAAATATCTCCAGTTCCAGTGGCTCAACTTTCTCCTCATGACATTAATCAATTTTGTTTCCTCTGGCGCCATCCTTAGGACATCCATAAAAATACATGCATTAAAGGTACTGTAAATGATTACAGTTTTTCTCAGTCGCTTTAGTACAATTCCTAGATCAGAATTGAAGTTTGCAAATATGTTTGTGCATTTCTCAAAACAATTTGTACAAACAGCAAAACACTATGGATTTCTTGCAAATATGGGGTGTCGAATGTAAAACCTATAACTAGTTTTCTCACATTTAACTAAATGACACATGTTTTCTCACATTTAGTTAAATGCCCAAAAGTCTAAATGTAAATGTTAAATGTAAATGTTAAATGTAAATGCTAAATGTGAACGTTAAATGTAAATGTTAAATATTCGCCGAGTGTAAACTGAATATGCATGAATGTGCGAGTAGACTCCACCCTTACCCTCAAACAGCGCTGGTCTCAGATCAGAGACGCGAACTCAAACACCTCAGACAGTGCGCGCAAACCCCGCCCACATCTGACCTGGAAACTTTTGTTTATAGCGTGGACGTAACTTTGGCTAGCTAGTAAAGTTAGCTACCTAATTATCCACCGGCGCCACAGAAATATTCCATTCAAACCTAGTTAAATCCCCATTAATGGTGTTTACGACAGAACAGCAGTTTGAAGCGGAGCCTCAGCTCGCACACCTGCCGTTACAGCCCGTTCAATCTCCGCTAACGGGAGGAAGTCGGAGCTGACGGCCATGATGCCTTTGACTTCAGGTTTCTCTACAGTATTGTCGTCCACCGATCCAGAGTCAGATGTGGGCGGAGCTACTGTTTGAGGTGTATGAGTCCGTGTCACTGATCTAGGATCATAGGGGGTGGAGTCTACTTAAATATTCAGTTCGACCATTTAACATTTACATTTAACATTTACATTTTCATTTACATTTTACATTTTACACTTTACATTTAGATTTAACATTTAGATTTAACATTTAACATTTAGATTTAACATTTAACATTTACATTTATATTTTCATTTTCATTTACCATTTATATTTACCATTTATATTTAACATTTACATTTATATTTAACATTTACATTTAGACTTTTGCACATTTAACTAAATGTGAGAAAACATGTGTCATTTAGTTACATGTGAGAAAACTAGTTATAGGTGTTCCTTTTACATTCGGCACCCCATATGCAAAAGCCTGTAACTTGCTCAAAATCTTAAGTTCATCTCTCAAAATTAAGTTTTTATGTCATTGAACATGTCAGCGCCATCAGAATGTCAAGTCCTTGTGTCATTGTCTACGAACAAGACAAGTCCAATTATTTAGTCATGTTGTCAATATAACTGTGTACTTTGGAGTGAGGTTCTGTTGTAAACTATGGCTACAGTTTGAATGACAATTATTGTGAAGTTACACTTTTTTGTTTGATTGCAGGAGACTGGACATGATTCACATTTAAACTTTTATTGTTTAAATTGTAATTTGTTGACAGCCATGTCATACCAATGTAGAAAAAAACCCACTGCAAACAGTAACACAAAGGGAAAAAAGGATAGGGCAATATTCTGTGAACAGTACAAGCGTCGCTATAGGAATTATTGTTGTCCTCCTACACCTCCTGTCGTTCCTGTATGTTGGGCCACATATTCTCATCCACATCACAGCGAATATCATCCCTAGCGATGCAGCCTGGTTAGAATCTTCTAGAGTGTCTTATCCAGCCTCTGCAGGCATCTGCTGTGATGTCATCACACGCTGCGTCCATGGCAGCCAGGCATTTGTGTATGTGGCTGGAGATCATAAACTTCCTATCTCCATGCAGAGAAAAATTCCTCAATGGGGTCAAATGTAAATGTTAAATGTAAATGCTAAATGTGAACGTTAAATGTAAATGTTAAATGTCAAGGAATGGGGAGTAGGGTGAGATGAGGTCCATCTGAATCCTGTTGTGGGCTGCAAACCACTGCCTGATGATGTTGCAGTGTTGAAAACTCACATTGTCCCAAACTATCACATACTTCAGGGATGAGATCTCTGTATAGAGTTTCTAGAAAGGTGATAAGATGCTCTGTGTTGTATGGACCAATTATGGGAATATGAGTAAGCACACTATTGTCAGAGATAGCAGCACCCAGGGTTATGTTCCCGCCTCGTTGGCCTGGCACATCACATGTAGCCCTGCAGCCGATGATATTTTGGCCACGTGTTCTGCATTTCGTTAGGTTGAAGCCAGCTCTATCCATGTAAATGAAGCTGTGCGGTTGTTCACTTGCTTCCAGTTTCATTATACGCTATATACAGAAGACACAAAATGAGTTTTATGAATTACAAGAATTTTTATTTTGGCCAAGATAGAGTTACAAGTGTATGGATAACATATTACATTACTTTTCTACAGCAATAGCAAATCAAAATCACACTTAAGTTAATGTATATCACTATATGATATACATATAGTGTTTACTGTGCGGTACAGTTGCTGCATGTCCATGCATGCTGCTTCATGTTCATTTGGTGTCTTTTCAGCACTCAATGTTAATGGGTGAGATGCTGCATGGATATTTGCAAATATGTTCACATGTTCATATGTGGAAAAAGATATAGTACAGTAATGCAAAATACGTAATTCAGGAAGATTAAATGTCACTCCATAAAGTGTAGGCCTAATTACAGTACTTACTGAATATTGCAAAAAGCTTTACGTATTGTAAAAATACTCTGATATTGTATGAAGCATTACAGAACAGTTCATAGATTACATACCTGTTCTCTCAACGAAAAGTCTGAATGATTGAGGATACAGTTGTTCTACCAACATTTGGCTGCACCCTTCTACCAGCCTCAGCCATTATGCCCATGGTTGACAACATGCTGTAGAAGTGTGGTTCTTATCAGGAACATGTACACGTCTTCGGCCTCTTCCTCTCTTTTCCCCCTAACGCCTCCACCACGCAGCCTCACTCCTCTTCCTCTCCTTCATCTTCTCTCTGGCTGTTGACCCCATCCAATTCCTTGTCCTTCCATTGTCAGACATAGAACTTCAGCCATTTACATGCTTGCTAGTTGATGGTTAATAAGATGCACCTTTGTTAGAGGGAGTCTAATCACCTGAGAGTATTTTACCAATTCAGAAAAGAGAGGGAGAGAGATGTATAGAAATATGTTTGTCACATTACGACAACTTGGTCAACCATTTCGCAGTTAATGCCTTATACAATGAACTAATGACTAGATGATTTGAGGAGTAAGACTAATGCACAGTGAACTATAAAGTACATTTTGATCAACATGACATAAACCACTGATAATGTAGCAAAGAGCAGGGAATTGTAAATAATAATTTGAATGGATGTATCAAAGCAGTTGCAACTTGTTCAAAGTGAGAGTGAGAAACTGCTCATATGATGTGCACAAGTGACATCATGATGTGAAGATTGAACAATTAGTTTTGAGAATTTCATTCAGATCTAAGAATTGTACTGAAGCGATTGAGAAAAACTGTAATAGACTGGTCTGCAGCTTCTTCTGACTTACTTAATGAAGTTATTATTATTATCTCTTAATTACTTTCACCCTGGGACAATTTCAACCTATGTAATGAAGCTTCAAGATACTGTCTGTTTGCTATTCAATAAATAATGTTCTTCTTTCAGCCACAGCCACCCCTGACCTTGGGAACCAGTGACCTCAGCATCGCCAGCACCATGCGCTAACCAACTGCCTACATAATGAATAAGAATGAAATAGTTTCAAACGTTCATATCAGACTACATGTAAAGCTAAGATGAATGAGAACTCATGATTAAGGACTGGAGAACCAAAATAATCAAGGTTAGTAAAACCAAAAATAATATCCATCCATCCATTTTCCATACCGCTTAATACCATATGTGGGGTTGCGGGGGTGCAAAAATAATATATATCCTATAACAAATTTATTCAGCAAACCTCACGTGGCTTTATTATGTTCCCACAAGGCCTTTTTTTTCAAGGTCACGAGGTGGTGTCAATTAAATGTATAGTTCCATCTTGCACCACACGGGGGCAGTTGTTAGCAGCTCAAGTGAAATCAGCTGTTTAGCTATAGGTTGTTGTACTGATCACCTTTGCATTTCTAGAAAGCAACATGATGACAGATGACAGATTCAGTGCATCTAAGCCTAACAATAAATGGTAAAAACTGACTATTAAGTAGCATATATACGTGCATATCACAATCTTTGTTTCACATACTTTACTTTTTACATTTTACTTTTTTTCACCAGCTTATTTCTTGTTTGCGGTACTTATTTGAGATAATAATGTTAAGTGTAAACCTAAAATACCAAGAGCTTTTGATACAGAGTGTGTACATTGTCTTATTTTATATGTTCCTAATAGTAATTTGTATGATAGTCATCATTGACCTACTTTATTAAGACTTTAACCAGATAGTTTTAAATAAAAGCACATAAACTCAGAATTGTCCGACTTTGCATTTATTGCATAGCGCTGATCAGCACAGATGGAGTTTACGACATCTGATGGGTGCGTTTGTTTTCCCAGTCTAGCTGCTGGTGGTGCTGGTTGTGACTTTTCCAGAGGAATCAACCTCCTCCACGATGGTCACCACGCGGGTTGTCTTGGTGGTTGTGCTGGTGGAGGTGGACGAAGCGAGGGAGCTGCACAAATACAGACAAGCAAAACAGAAACCAGTTTAGCCCTGGTCAGATTTAAAATATACTATTCATTCATATTTGTAGTATATCTTTCTAACACCGCCCCCCAGTGGCAGAATCAGAAACTGTTTATCACTTTGGGGTATAAAGAAACCCATTTTTTTGGAACTGACTCCACTTCTCCCTTTGTTGTGGAATAAACATAAAACAAGGCATAAGCTATAAGAAGGTCTAACACACCTGTTCTCTCCATCCAGCAGTCTCTTGTACTGGGCGATCTCCATCTCCAGCCTAGTCTTAATGTCCAGCAGGGTTGTGTATTGAGTCACCTGCTGCTGCAGGTCAGACCTCAGCAGTGTCAGCTGCTCCTCCAGGGTCCCCACCTGCCTCTGGTAACCTGCCAGCGTGACAGAGTATCGGCTCTTGGTCTCAGCCAGAGTCACCTCCAGACCTCCTTTCTGTTCACGGGAACCAGGGAGAGGAGTCCGTCAGTCAAATAAAAGTTTTATCACCAGTGTGAGTGCAGCTTAGAAAGAAATGTGAAGCTCTCTCACCATGCTTTGCTCAGCCTGCAGCTGGATCTGCAGGTTCTGAACAGTTCGTTTGAACTCCCCCAACTCAGATTTGGATGTTTGCAGGCTTTCAGTGCTGACGGCCACCTCTTTAGTCAGCTCTGCCGACTGTAGACATTATTCAGTCAAATCAGTTGATTTTTTAAAACATGAAGGTAACGAAGCTTCAACATACTGTATATACTTTATGATAAAACATAACAAATTCCAGATACAGTATTTTAAATTCAGAGCAGGTAATGGTTTGGTTGTGGCCTCACCTTGGCCTGGAACCAGGTCTCCCATTCTCTGCGACTCTTGGCAGCAACGTTTTCATAATGTTCTCTGATTCCGGCCATGACTGTGGTCAGATCCTCCTGAGGAGCTGCGTCCACCTCCACGTTCACCTGACCTCCCACCTGAGCCCGCAGACCCACCAGGTCCTGGAGGAAAACAAGAAACACAGGACATCTTATTGATGGTATCTGTTTTAGTCACATTTGGGTTTTTTTTGGCCCTGGTTTGACTGGTCTAACCTCCTCATGGTTCTTCTTCATGAAGATCAACTCCTCCCTCAGATTCTCCACCTGCAGCTCCAGGTCTGCTCTGCTCAGCGTCAGCTCGTCCAGGTCTCTCTTCAGCCCAAGGATGTCGGTCTCCACAGACCGATGCATGGCCAACTCATTCTCATACCTGACCAGCACAAAAATGTATTAAGTCACCCAAATATTCAGTTACTGAAACTGTCTGTATGCAGTCAAAATTAAATCAACTCACTTTATTTTGAAGTCATCAGTCGCCAGCCTGGCGTTGTCGATAGCAAGGAGGACGTTGGCGTTTCCCAGACGAGCAGCAACAATCTGAGCGGAGGGAAGAGACAAATCTCATCAACACCATCAGTTTTCTAAAAAGCTACCTGATAAAACCCCTTTGATGGCTGCATAGAGCTCTGTGACCTCTTGACTCCAAAAAGACTTTACACACAAGATTTTGCTTTTGTTGCACCTAAAATTTTTGTATATACAGAATCTCAAAAAATACAGAATGTATAATATTGCAAGAAAACATTTAAGACATGTGTATCTGTCCACACTCGCCCCATGTGTGTGTCCGCTCAGCAGGCTGATATGCTGCTGGTCTGTTCTCACCTGGTTGTGGAGCTCCAGAATGCGGGCGTAGTAAGCGGTGAAGTTATGACCTTCAGGCTGAGCCTTGCTCTCCAGGTACTGCCTGATCTTCAGCTCCAGCTCGGCGTTGGCCTTCTCCAGGGAGCGCACCTTCTGCAGGTAGGTGGCCAGGCGGTCGTTGAGGTTCTGCATGGTGGCCTTCTCGTTGGTGGACACGTCCAGGGCCTCACCCATCTTGAAGCCGCCGCCGGAAGAGGACGAGAAGGAGGCTTTGGAGACGCGGACTCCGCCGACTCCGCCGTGCATGCTGCCAGAGGCCATGCTGCCGCCGCGGCGGGAGGAAGTGACGATGGAGCTGTGAGAGGAGAAGGAAGACATGGCTGCCGGTGGGATGATCCTCAGCGGGTTAGTTGGTTCTGAGAGGAGAGTGGAGAGGTGCTGCGGTGCTGGCCGCTTTTATGCCTCGGCGTTAGGTGGAGTTGAAGCGCTTGAGATCCCAATCATGCGGCAGGTGTTGCAGCAACGCCCCTGGGCCCAGAGAGCAGAAAGTTACGATGCCGGCGGGTCAGGTCCAGCAGGTCTGGTGGGGTAGACTCTTCACCCCCACCGTCCAGCATTTTCTTACTATCAGATCCAGGGTTTGTGGCTCCGTTGGCTATGAGGCTTTGACACCGGATGAACCCGTCCTGTCAGTCCACACCAAAACCGCCCTTGAGGACTCATAGAAGCAGAGCTGAAATTCCTACTGAAAAGAGCACATTTACATCACAGTGTGATAAAGTTGAAAAGCCTGTCGCTCCAAACCAGATCCACCCAAATGAATCAGCTGTAGCTGGACAATAAGACCACAGATCTGTCCAGAAGGAGACGCTGAAGGCCTGTGTCTTTTAAAAAATCAGATCTGTTGCTTTTGTTACAGTGGCTTCAGACCATTCTGGACTCATGTTGGATGGTACTGTCTGAAACCCAAGATCCTCAGCAGGCCGATCTTGAAAAGCAGTTTATTCAACGGTGGTAAAATCCATTGTACTCTTATATACTCTCTTTGTTGTGTTGTCACTTAAAACTGCAAAAATGGTGTTTCATAGTAAATTGACCTAGTTGGTTTGAAAAAGAAATCTCTCTTCTTCGTCTTTATTAAAAATGATGATTAAAATGATAAAACTGATCGTGATTCTTTTAAATTCAAGATTCAATTCAGAAAATGTTTTACTCTTTCACAAAATGAATTGTGCATTAACATCACTGTGTTCAAAGAACAAAACCAATACAATGCATGAACTCACAAATTACATACATAATTATTTATAAAGACATGACCTTTTGTAATACTACCTTATGCATTACAGTAATGAACACAAGCAAATCATTGAACCAATCAGCAGTGCTGCAACCAGGTATGAGTGAAAACCATTTCTTGTGATTTGCGCTTCAATCAAAACATGACCAACAGCAGTGTCTAAACTATCGTATATTGGCTTTACTACCCTTGAGACTGCTGTACCGAACCCCTAGGGTTCAATCGCACCCAGCTTGAGGAACACTGCTCTACGGCCTTTCCTCACTCTTGACAATTCCTCCTCCTCTTAGTTTAGATACTAGAGACCCTAGTGGAATAAAACAAGTTAAACAATTTGAAAGAATGATGCACAGAAAGGCAAAGATCCATGAGGTGAGTCAAGGTGCTGATGGGCTGATTGTGATTTCATGTGTAAGCTTCACTGAATGACATCATGACAGCAGGGCGGACACACGAACTGATTTAATGCAGACACAGACTTGTTCAAAGTGCTTCAGGCTTTGTTTAGGAGTTTGTTAACCACTTTTGTGACACTACAATGGAGTAAACGTGTCAAATATGTGGAAGTAACCAATTTTAAAACTTAGGGAAAATTTGTGAGTTTACAAAAACCTGCACCTTTTACTGAGTTACATTACTTTTAAAGGTATCCATCCATCCATCCATCCCTATGCGGGGTCGCAGGGTCGCGAGCCTATCCCAGCCATCCACGGGCGAGAGGTGGGGTACACCCTGGACAGGTCACCATTTCATCGCAGGGCAACACACAGACCATTCACACACACACTCACACCTAGAAATCTAGAGTGACCAATGAACCTAATGCATGTCTTTGGACGATGGGTGTGATGGAAATTTTATATTATCCATTAATGTTGATAATTTTTTTTTCTTTATTAATGCCTTAATAATCATCTGATTGTGTCTGATTCATGTTCATATTCTTAAGTATTAATCATACACATCCTTCAACATTCTATGCATTGTTCAAGTATATTGCTGCAAGCCTCTGAGCAGGAAGGGTCCTCAGTTATCTTTTGAGCAGGAAGCCTAGTTCTGGTTTGATGACCCTGTGACGTCGTGTTTGACTTACACAAGGAACACAATGCTCCTTGAGGTGTTTGTGTTATCTGTAGGCTTTAAACCTCGGGACAGGAGAGGTTTTCAGAGAACCTTGGTGTGCACCTTGTCAGGGGATTTTGAGGTGACGGACCCACATGCACGGCTCAAACAGTTGCAGATGAGAGTAAAGGGATTTATTATGCGAAGGCAGAGTAAAGTTCAGGCGAGGTCATTCACAGTTGGTCTCAGGTAAAGACACAAAGGGAGCAGGCAAACTCGGTTCCGGGGACAGGCAAGGTTTCAACAACAAGTGAGCACGGCAGAAGTACAGGCAAGGAGCAGGCTATCTCGTGGTCAGGCAGTCAGGTACTTTACCAGTCTTTTCCAGAATGTAGGTACAGACAAGGAGCAGGCAGGAATCAGCAGTCAGGCTCAGGCAGGATCAAAAAAACAAGGTGAGCTATACGGAAAATGCTGGAAAGTGGTGTGTACACGCATATCAATCTGCCATCTGACTGGTGGTGTCTAAATACTGGTGGTGATTACATGATTGCTGACAGGTGTGCGTGATGAACCGGAGATAGCATGGGAAACAGGTGTGACATGAATGAGACAGGAAGTCCTTCAAAGTAAAAGAGGAACTGTAACTAAAACATGACAGTGGCATGGCTGTGATGTGAGCAAAGCAGGAAGTCCTTTCAAAATAAATTAGGAACCAGACCAAAACTGTGACACACCTTATGTGACCATCAACTTGTTCTTATCACTCAGGTGCCTTTATTTTCTTTTACATATTGATTTCCTTTCTTTTTAAATTTTTTCTATATGCATAGGCAGGAATAAAAGAAAACTTTTTAAATTCTTCTTTTCATGGAGTCGTCAGAAGCTCTTGTGGTATTTCTAACACAATCAGAGGAAGCCGGAGAAGATGGAGATGTCCGGTCCCTGTGTTCACATCCTGTTTTATTGTGTAGCATTTCCGGTTTCTAGTCTCGTCCCGTTAGCTCCAGCCTTACTTCCGGTTTTCATTACACACACACCTGTCTTGAATCAGTCATCACTCACCTGTGTACTTAACCACCACCAGTTCCCATAACCTGTTGCCAGATCGTTGAGTCCATGACTTCACTTTCCAGCATTCTCTCGTTCAGCTTACCCCGTTGCCGACCTGTTTCTGTGTTCCTGATTACCGCTTCTCGTCTGATCCTGACCGGTACTGTAAACCCGTTGTCTCTGTTGCTGAACTCTGCCTGTTACTGGAACTGCCTTAGCCTGCCGATTCAAACCTGGAAATCTGAGCCCTCTGGTTCTGACCCACGATCGCTATTGAAACCGACCACCCGTGCTCCTCCTGTTCTTCAATCCCGTGTTTATCCGCACATGACCTGGACTGTCTGTGACTACGAAAACTGCAT
Organism: Betta splendens; assembly: GCF_900634795.4. Lineage (NCBI taxonomy): Eukaryota > Metazoa > Chordata > Actinopteri > Anabantiformes > Osphronemidae > Betta > Betta splendens. The sequence goes on from NC_040888.2 coordinate 13,397,347, forward strand.
TAAACCCTTGAACTTTACCATCTGTCTGTCGCCTCGTCGCTGTGCATGTGGGCCGGATCTCTGCCAAAACCTGACAGGAGAGAACCCCAAAAAACAAGGGGAGAACACGCACACAGAAAGGCAGCTCGGGAGTGGAACCCAGGCATAATATTGTTACGAGCCTCCGTGTGAACAGCACTTCTTTTATTTTCTTATAACAACAGCGGGGTCACAACAGGTCTCACCACAGTCGTTTTAGCTCCCCCGGAACTACACAGAACCAAAACTCCCGCCTCACTCTCCCGGGTCCCTTCTTTTTCCGGAAGCACACCTGGCGTCACGCAACAATCTGCGCTTCAAAATAAAAGAGCCACATAACACAATACGAACTGGAACAGTCAACCAAATTATGTACACCCCCCCCCCCCCGGATCGCTACACAGCCCCCCGTCAAGAGGTTTAAGTGTCCCCACTAACCTCAGACCCGGTGACAAAGTCCCTTAAATGATCAGGCCGGCGCTGTTGCCGCGCCGGCCTCCCCCGATCCCCACCCCCAGTGTCCAAAATTGTCCTAAGTCCATTAGTGTCTCTGTCACTGTCACTAGAAATGACAGGTGGAGGGTCGTCCTCACCCTCGTCATCATCTCCCGCCGGAGCAAGCGGGTGGTAGGGTGCCAGCCGATCCCGGTGCAACACCACCCTCCGCCTCCGCCCAGGCATCTGGACCCGAAAAACCACCTCTGAGAGCCGTTCCAACACTTCCCCCGGCCCTTGCCAGTGGTTGCAGAGCTTTGGTGAGATCCCCCTCTTCCTCACCGGGCAATACACCCACACTTTGTCCCCAGGTGTAAATGTGTGCCCCTGACAGCGAGCGTCATATGCTCTTTTTTGTTTGACCCCAGCGTCCTTCTGTGCGCGTCGAGTCAAATCGTGCACCAGTCTGAGTCTCTCTCTCAGGCGCCTGTAATAGTCCATCTCCGGGCCGCCAGCTATCTCCGGTTCTGGCGGTGATCCAAAAACCAAGTCGACTGGGGTGCGGAGCTCCCTACCAAACATCAGTGCAGCAGGTGTGCACTGGCTGGACTCCTGTACAGCAGTCCTGTATGACCATAGGACCAGAGGCAGGTGCTGGTCCCAATCTCGCTGGTGATGGCTGGTCAAAATGGCAAGCTGGGTGGCCAGGGTTCGGTTGAAGCGCTCCACCAGCCCGTCGCTCTGTGGGTGCAGTGGAGTGGTCCGCGTTTTCCTCACTCCCATTCGCTGGCACACCTCACCAAACAGCCGGCTCTCAAAGTTACGCCCCTGGTCACTGTGGAGCTCTGCGGGAACCCCAAACCTGGTGAACATCTCATCCACCAGTTTCTGTGCTGATGTGACGGCACTCTGGTCCGGCACCGCATACGCCTCTGGCCACTTAGTGAAATAATCCATTGCAACAAGTACGTAGCGGTTACCGGACTCCGTGAGGGGAAATGGCCCTAAAATGTCCACCCCGACCCTCTCCATCGGGGCCCCCACCAAGTACTGCTGCAGCGGACCCTTGGAGCGCTGACAGGGTCCTTTCTGAGCAGTGCAGGTGTCACAGCACTGGACGTGGAGCTCCACATCCTGACGACAGCCAGGCCAGTAGAACCTCTGCCTCAGACGGCGAATCGTTTTGGTGTTGCCGTAGTGACCAGCCCCTGCCGTTCCATGGACCAGTTGGAGGACCTCGGGCCGCAGGGCGCGAGGAACCACAAGCTGTAGTTTGTCCGATCCTTGGCCTGGCGCTCGCCACCGTCGGTACAGCACTCCGCCGTGCAGCTCCAAGTTACCCCACTGAGAATAGAGGACCTTTACCTCAGGCTCCTCTGCAGACACTGCTGTCCAGTCTGGGCGCTGCCGAGCTTCCAGCCAGGCTCTCGCCATTACTAGTACAGGGTCGGCCCCTTGGTGATGGCGTAACTGTTCCTCGGTGAACAATTGCTCTGCCTCTGCGCTGTCGCCTCCAAGGCGGGCGGCGGCTGCCCCGGGTGCCCGCTCTCTCTCTTCCTGACGCTGGCAGTGGCGACACTCCTCCGCAGCGCAGGGTCGCCTGGAGAGGGCATCGGCGTTGCTGTGCTGTCGCCCCGGTCGATGTTGGATCTCGAAATCATACTCCTGCAACACCTCCAGCCACCTCGCCACCTGACCCTCAGGTTGCCGGAAGTTGAGCAGCCAAGTGAGAGAGGCATGGTCAGTGCGCAGGGTGAACCGAACCGTAGGGTCTGTAGTGCCGCACAGCCAGGACCACTGCTAGCAACTCCCGCCTGGTCACACAGTAGTTGCGCTCTGCTCGGTTCAGACTGCAGCTGTAGAAAGCCACCGCTCTCTCACCTGCCTCCCCCCCTTGAGAGAGGACGGCCCCGACCCCCACATTGCTGGCATCGGTGTCAAGGATGAAAGGCTGCTGGGGGTCAGGGAGGGCCAGGACCGGAGCATCAACCAAGGCCGCCTTCAGTTGCTGGAAGGCAGTGGCGCAGGCGCTAGACCACTCGAACCGCTTGCCCTTCTCCATCAGTCGATGGAGTGGGCTGGCGATAGTGGCGAAGCCCCGAACGAACCTCCGGTAATAGGAGGCTAGCCCCAGGAAACTCCTCAGTTCACTAGCGGTGGTGGGCGTTGGCCAGTCCCGGACAGCCGATACCTTGGCCTGGTCTGTGGACACCCCACGTGCGCTGACCACATGACCCAGGAACACCGTTTCTCTGGCCAGCAGATTGCACTTTGCTGGGTTCAGCCGGAGCCCAGCCTGGTGAATGACGGTGAAGACCTCCCGCAGGTTTACAAGCGCACCCTCAAAGTCTCTGGCGTGCACTAACAAATCGTCCAGATACACCACACAGCGGCTCCGGGGAATGTCCTTCAGTACCCTCTCCATGAGGCGCTCAAAGGTGGCAGGGGCATTACACAGTCCAAATGGCATGACTCGGAACTGCCACAGTCCCTGGCCGATGGTAAAAGCCGTTTTGGCTCGATCCTCCGGGGCCAGCTCCACTTGCCAGTAACCGCTCCTCAGGTCTAGAGAACTGAACCAGCACGACCCCGCCACATGATCCAGAGCGTCATCGATGCGGGGTAGTGGGTAAGAGTCTTTCAGGGTGACGGCGTTAAGGCGTCTGTAGTCCACACAGAGTCGCCAGCTACCCCCTTTCTTCCTCACTATCACCACCGGGGCAGCCCAGGGGCCGTCCGACGGCTCGATGATGCCGTTTTTGGCCATTCCGGTAATCAGCTCTGCTGCCGCTTGGCGTTTGGAGAGGGGCAGCCGGTGGGGTCGCAGGCGGATGGGCTGTGCCTCACCGGTGTTGATGTGGTGTTGCACCAGCCCTGTTCTGTTGCAATCTTCATCACGTGCAGCGAAAATATCCACAAACTCCGCTAACAACTGCTGTAGCTGCTTTCTCTGCTGCTCTCCCAGATGTGCGCCGCTACGCTGACCCAGCTCCCTCACAGCGTTGGCGGTCTCTGTTGTCGGGATGCTGGCTAATGGAGGTGACGATTTGAGTGCGTTGGCCTCAGTGCGCCGACGAGCCCGGCGTCCCCTGGGTTTGACGCTCCTTCCCCGACCCGACTGAAGTGGCACGGTCTCCGTGCCGAAGCATAGGGCTAGCCCCGACACATCAACACACGCACCCCAGCGGGTTAGCAGGTCTAGGCCAATGATGCACTCGTCGCAGATGTCAGCAAGCCAAAACTCATGGCTCACCTCTAGCTCCTTCACAGTGACCTGCAGCGCCCGTTTTCCTGGCATCACAGTCTTTTCCCCAGTAACAGTCACTAATTCTGTTGTAGTGGGGGTCCACCCCTCCGGGAGTGGACCGGTTGTCCCCGGGAGAAACCCCCGTCGCAGCAAGCAGATGGTAGACCCCGTATCCACCAGGGCCCGACATTGCTGACCCTCTATAACACAGTCCACATATAGTCCTTTAATAAATCCGCAGCGACCCACTGTGTGAAAGTTCCCGGAGAGGGGTGTGTGTGATTGGAGTGAGTGTCCCCTCACCACCTCACTCCGCTCCCGTTTCCCGACGGTGACCCGGCCTTAGCTTTCGGTGAGGGGGCGGGGCAGTCACGAGCAAAATGTCCCAGTTCACCACAACGGAAACAGCCGCTGTCCTCCCGGCGAGGTCGACGCGCCGGAACGGCAGCTGGTTGGGCTCGGCTGACGTTCTCCTCTAACGCCTCCGTCTCACCGCTGCACTCGGCCGCCCTCGCTAGCGATGGCTGGTCCAGGAGCCTCCGCTGTGATGGTCTTGGGCTCAGTACCTCCTCGGCCCGCTCTGCTTCGCGAAGCGCCTCTTCCAGGGAGCTAGGCATGGAGAGGTGGACGTGCTGGCGGAGCCGCTCTGGCGTGAGTCCCCGCAGGAAAGCGTGCAAACTCAGCTCTTCCTGAGCGGCGGCAGGAAATGATGGGTAGCCGCGCCGCGAGTGGAGTTGTAGATCGGCGGCGAACGTCCCCAGACTCTCCCCCTCACTGCGACAACGAAGGGCTAACTGCACGCGAGCCTGTTCTGTCGATGTCCGCTGTCCGAAGCGTCTCTCCAGCGCCGCGGTGATCACCGGTAACTCCTGCCGTTGCTCCGGTGCGACATCAATTAGCACCTGCAGAGCGGGACCCTCCAGAGCCAGGGCCAGCTGCGTCGCCGTGTCTTTGCCGCTCCAACCACCGTGCAGCGCTGCGAGCTGGACCTGAGCGAGGTAGGGCTCCAGGGGAGTCAGCCCGTTGAACCTCGGGAGCTTGACCGGTGTTTTGGGTGTCGGGCTTGGTGCAGCGCTGTCCGGGACTGTCTCTGTTCGTGACGGTTGTTCATCACCGCGGGCTTTGCTCGTTTTATGCAGAGGAAACCTGGGGACGCTGGAGCCATCTGGTGCGTCTGGATCGCGGCCGCCCCGCGTTGGCCTCTCCCGCATCAGGTTATTCAGAAGCAAGCTGCTTTCCAGCACAGCTCGCTCCAGCTCCCGCAGTTCTCCTTCCATGGTTCCTCTTTCTAGTCTAACAAGACGGTTAAAGATCCCACTTCTGACACCAATGTTACGAGCCTCCGTGTGAACAGCACTTCTTTTATTTTCTTATAACAACAGCGGGGTCACAACAGGTCTCACCACAGTCGTTTTAGCTCCCCCGGAACTACACAGAACAAAAACTCCCGCCTCACTCTCCCGGGTCCCTTCTTTTTCCGAAAGCACACCTGGCGTCACGCAACAATCTGCGCTTCAAAATAAAAGAGCCACATAACACAATACGAACTGGAACAGTCAACCAAACTATGTACCCCCCCCCCCCCCCCCCGGATCGCTACAATATTATAGGAATATTACAGGAATATTATTCAAATAAATATAATTCTCAAACAACATTTTATTTACATAAGCATGTTATCATGGTTAAAACTTCATTTCTTTTTTGGGAATGGACAAGTGAAGAATAAAAGAGTTATTAGGTCTAAAACGTATGTTTGGCATTTTATTCATTTACATTTGATGACATCGTCATAAATCACAGACTATATGTCAGTGAATTGCTAGTATAAAATCATCTAGTGACTTTTAAAAATTGCTCTTCAAGAAAATCAAAAAGCAAGAAGCCTATTTACGTTTCCAGATAAGAACAAAAAACATCTTTAGGATCATTAGGGCTTATTGGTGATGTTGCCCAATGAAGCTGAAAAGGATTTTCATTAGTTTATTAAGTTTACTTTTTCAAGACTTTTAAGGCTCGTCTTTTTCTCTCTTTTTTTGTTGTTTCTAATGTTGTTTTTACTCTCGCTGCATGTTTAAAAACATGTATAAAACACGTCAGGGTTTCTACAGAGTAACATGTAGAGTAACGGGACAAACTGGTGCGACACAAACATCTCAGTTCATCAGAAGTGTTTTATTTGCATCTGTCTGAGAACGGTTGACATCACATCGATATTGTTGTTCCTCACTAAGACTCAACAACGTCTGACCGGATCTCCTCACCGTCAACGATTTCTTTGGTGACAATCACCACTTTACGAGTGGTGGTGGTTGTGGTTTTGGAGGAGGAGGAGGAAGAGCTGCAAAACAACATACAAACAAGTGTTATTTGTATATATATATGCATATAACAGTGGGCATAATGAACGCGATGACTTACGCTGAGCCGTCTCCATCCAGCAGTCTCCTGTACTCCTCAATCTCCTGCTGCAACCTGGTCTTGATGTCCAGCAGCATCTGGTACTCTTGTGCCTGACGCCCCAGGTCATCTTTCAGCTGTACCAGTTGAGCTTCTAGAGACGTTACCTGCTGCTGGTAACCTGCCAGCATTATGCTGTATCTGTTCTGGGTCTCGGCGAGTGTTGCTTCCAGTGACGATTTCTGAAGGAGAGGACAAACTGTGTAGGAACGATTTGAAATGCTATGGTGCACAGAAAGAAAGCAAGAAAAGGAAATCAAAGCTCACCATGCTGCGCTGCGACTGAAGCTCTATCTCCAGACTCTGAAGCGTGCGTTTGAGCTCGGTGATCTCAGAACGTGATGACTGAATGGACTCAGTGCTCACAGCAACCTCCTTAGTGATATCTTCAGACTGTAGAACAACAGATAAGATTATTGTCCTAAAAACGTCTTATTACAGTTGAATGAAGTTATTATACTGGCTACATCTGGTTTCTATCACCCACCTTGGCTTGGAACCAGGCTTCCAGGTCTTTTTGCTTTTTGGCAGCAACATTCTCATAGTGCTCTCTTATTTCAGACATTACAGCAGTCAGGTCTTGTTGAGGAGCAGCGTCCACCTCCACGTTCACTTGACCTCCCACCTGTGTCCTGAGATTCAGCAGGTCCTGCAGGATAACACGTCACATGACGATGACTTATGAGAATTTTTCTCTAATAAATGTACCAATTAAAAATCACTGATCACAATCTCATATTGTTATTGATTTGTCATTTCTGGCACACCTCCTCGTGGTTCTTCTTGAGGTGGATTAGCTCATCTCTCAGACCCTCGATCAGCATTTCCAGATCAGATCTCTGCAGGGTCAGATCATCCAGGACTCTCCTCAACCCAACAATGTCCGCCTCCACACCCTGTCGCATGTTCAGCTCATTCTCATACCTACAGCAGCAGCAACGATCACAACAGTTACTTCCAAAACATAAGCACTATCTGTCAAGAGCTTACATAGTCAACGGCAATGAAGAAAGAATGTTATGCATTAGAAATGACATCCTGAGGACTAATCATGTGGCTAGGCTGTTATGAACAAATTAAATGTTTAGTTTTTAAAAACTCACTTGATTCTGAAGTCATCAGCTGCCAGTTTGGCATTATCAATGGCCAGGCCGATAGATCCATTGGTGCGAGTGGAGTCTAGGATCTGAAAGCAGACAAAGCATTTTGTGCATTTATCCAGGTTGTTTTTCTTAATTCTGCTCAATTTTCTATACTATATTGTACATCTTTCCAGTTATAGACCTGATTTAAAAAACACAAGCACGTTTCCAGTTGAATGTGCTACATGCAAAACCAGAGCCGGAGCTTGAGCGCTTCCGTTTCAGGTCATCCCTGTTTGTTCTGGGTGTGGCAGCACCTGCAGGAAGCCATATCCGTGCTCTCTGTGACCTGCTGCCTTTCATGTCAGTTAAGACGCAGCTACGCACTTACTTAAACAGGAACAGTTTTACGAGCATTCGCACTGTGCCTCCATTACTATCTTATGAGAACCTGGTCTCACCTGATTCAAGAAGTCACTAACGATAGCAAAGTGTGAGGAGTAAATAAGACCCTGAGGCTTTCTAGGAAGTCAGAGGTGAGCTCACCTTTCCCTGCAGGTCTTGGATGGTGACAAAGTAGGCACTGTAGTCTCTGCTGTCTGGGGAGGACTTGCTCTCCAGGAAATGTCTGATCTTCAGCTCCAGGTCAGCATTGGCCTTCTCCAGGCTGCGCACCTTCTGCAAGTAGGCAGCCAGGCGGTCGTTGAGGTTCTGCATGGCAGCCTTCTTGTTGTCTGTGATGTCAACGGCATCGGCCAGGTTGAAGCCACCGCCTACAGAAGAAGAACCACCGGCGGAGAACCCAACGCTTGCCGAGGAGAAGCTCCTCGGGGCGCTGGCTCTGGAGATGACGACCCCACTGCCTCCGGAGCCAGCGTGCATGCTGGGGGCCCTCCTGCTGCTGTAGGAGGTGAAGTTGGTCGAACTGAGAGACATCGTGGAGCTGCTTTTCTGCTCTGGATGCAGAGGAGTGAGTGTAGGAGAGGTACAGCCCTAGCCCTTTTTATACCTGAAAGTGAGGGAGGGCTTCAGGATCCAGCCCCCACACACGCCTCGAGGCAAACAGGCATAGGACGATGACAAACATCCTACACAACGATTGCACAAGGATATCACACTCAGAATCTCTGTGTTTGCTTTGCTATCTCAACGCGTCTTTCAGGTGACTCATGTTGTAGACTCAGGTGTCTATGCTCCTCTCAGAGCCTAATGGATTTCTATTTTTTTCATCCAGTTTGCTTTAATGTTTTGAGTATTGCTCTGACCTTTCTCTGACCAACAGGTTACTCTGGATTCCTCCCTACACGCTCAAACCTGTTTGTGTCTGAGACCTGGGTGGTATTTCAGGCCCTAGGGACTATAAACATTCTACCCCCTCTCTCAGTTATTGAGCAAGCCAACAATGAAACACTGTCTTTCAGCCTCTACTGTATGTGCTTATACAAAGCAAAGTGTCTGTAAAGGATTGATTTCACAATGCAGCTTCACCTGAAATTTAATTTCACTTTGTTTATTCCATATCGTTGTTTGAAAACAAATGTCTCCTATTTGTAGTGTGTAAAATGTGTGTAAAAAGCAAATTCAAAGCAAACGTTTTAGATTAGACTCGAACCGGTTGTTCCACATTTGTTTGTTTTCCATAACAAGGTCATAAGAAGAGCCTTAGTATTGGCGAAAGTTCAGTCACAAACTGACTTCAGATCGAAACAATGGTAGAATGTTAGTTACATCACTTCATGGTCATTTCACACCTGCTCATCACACAAAAACACAAAACGTTTATTTTTGTTATTTAATTTTTAATTTAATTTAATTCAATTGAATGTCATACATCCTGAGATAATGTAAAGTAATTGACTTTCAGGCATAATAAAAGTACGGAGCACTCTAACCCAAAAAGGCTGAACTGTTTGAACTGAACGAGTACAGTCTAAAACATGTGGACTCTTATTTGGGGTATGAAGGGATGAAACATGTATGGTTTAGCATTCAAGATTATGTGTATGCATAGTTGTGTTTAACTATGTTTTGCTGGATTATGGTACTACTTAACCACTGCAGCTTTCAAACCTTCTAGCTCCATGAAATTATTGATGTGTGTCACGTGTTAGTCAGTATAAGCACCTCCTTGTTGTTGTTATATCTTCATCCTTCAATGGTCTCCACCTAGAACCCATCAGACTTTTCCCACCTTCCATTAAACCACGCTTCCTTACACTAAGTACTTATCACATACACATACGCCAAGAAAAGATAAAGGCAGCCATTTAAAAGCAGCCCTTAAGACCTGAAGGTACCCCATATGGGCTACAAACAGGACAACAGCCTGAGACCCAGGGCACCTGCACGGGCAGTGTTTTAGAAAAGCTCAAAAGGATTTTTGGAAACTTTGAACGCACCAACACACTCACACAGAGACTTGGTTCAAAGGACCAGAAACCATAATATCAGAAGAGCAACATGCTGTCAACAACACTGTCACGAACTCCAGGAAGAAGGACCCAAATTCACAGCGTGGCTTGAGTAAAACGGTAGTTTAATGTGTTCGTGGTCAGGTAGGCAGATTTCATACACAATGCAGGCAAAACAAAATAAAACCGGAAATGAACAGAAACAGTGACTAGATGACATGAGCTGTGACACACGATGATGGCCTCGCGTAGAAGAAAGAAGAAACAACACAACAGAAGTGTCAGCCTGAGAACCCTATGGTCCCAGATACGAGTCATCTACCGATCCGTGGAGCTCTACCCTTCTCAGTTTAAGGCATGAGCTTATAGACCAAGCTAAACATCTGGTTCCATCCTAACTTCTGGCCTGATATCAGTGGTCAACAATAAGTGTTTAATCAGAGGTTTTCTGGAGCCCATCCCACACATTCCTTTGATAACGATTTTATAATATGGTAAACAAATATACCAAATTCCCTCCTCAAGGACAATGTTTATCAAAACTTAAGGTGAAAGGTTAGGAAATCCTGCATTACATTAAATAGACATGAACATAACATCAACATGATGAAGGAAAGTTGCTGCGTGTAAACAAGTACATACAAAAACCCCACAATCCATCCATCCATTTTCTACCTCTTAGTCCAATGCGGGATCACGGGGGAGGGACTGAAGCCTATCTCCATCAGCTCCTCCTTCGTCCATCATTGTTGTACTGGAAGCCAGCGGCACTGCACCCCCTGCATTGTCCTGTAAACCCTATCTGACGACCAGCCTTTCTGCTCACGACCCAGTTGGCCCAGTTTGCTTGTGGCCTTTAAGACCTTGCAGGGAATCCAGCACACTTCCGCTGCTCATCCTCTGTTCCCACTGGACTGGTGCACCAGCTGTAACCTGAGAGCTGATGGCATAAATAGCATAAACCATCCTACCAAAGTTAGGGTAAGGGTTGTATCTATATTTTGCTTTTTGTCTCTGTAGAAATCAGATAAAAGAACCACATGCACAGCAACAAACACAACCTCCTCTTTAACCTGTGGAAGGCAGTTTAAGAGCAGAAGAGTAATTGGTTAAGAGAGAGAAGAGCATCTTGACAATTCTGCTGGCACAGCTCCTGGAGGATAGGATACGCATAGTGTTAATATTCAATGGCCAAATGTGTATATATATATATATATATATATATATATATATATATATATATATATTTGGGGGTCACTGCCCCCAGTGCTCCAATCACCACAGGCACCACTGTGGCCTTCACCTTCCAAGCCTTCTCCAGTTCTTCTCTGAGCCCTTCGTATTTCTCTAGTTTCTCATGTTCCTTTTTCCTGATGTTGCCATCGCTTGGTATTGCCACATCCACCACTACGGCTTTCCTCTGTTCTTTGTCCACCACCACAATGTCTGGTTGGTTCACCATTACCATTCTGTCTGTCTGTATCTGGAAGTCCCACAGGATCTTGGCTCGCTCGTTCTCTACCACCTTGGGAGGTGTTTCCCACTTTGACCTTGGGGTTTCCAGTCCATACTCTGCACAGATGTTCCTGTATACTATGCCAGCCACTTGGTTATGGCGTTCCATGTATGCTTTGCCTGCCAGCATCTTACACCCTGCAGTTATGTGCTGGACTGTCTCAGGGGCCTCTTTGCACAGTCTACACCTTGGGTCTTGTCTGGTGTGGTAGATCTGGGCCTCTATGGCTCTGGTGCTCAGGGCCTGCTCCTGTGCGGCCAGGATGAGTGCCTCTGCGCTGTCCTTTAGCCCAGCCCTTTCAAGCCATTGGTAGGATTTGTTGAGATCAGCCACTTCAGTTATGTTCCGGTGGTACATCCCGTGTAAGGGCTTGTCCTCCCATGATGGTCCCTCTTCCAGCATCTCATCCTCTGTTCTCCACTGCCTAAGACATTCACTCAGCACGTCATCTGTCGGGGCCTTCTCCTTGATGTACTTATGGATCTTGGATGTTTCATCCTGGATAGTGGCTCTCACGCTCACTAGTCCTCGGCCTCCTTCCTTGCGGCTAGCGTACAGTCTCAGGGTGCTGGATTTGGGGTGGAACCCTCCATGCATGGTGAGGAGCTTTCGTGTCTTAACATCTGTGGTCTGTATTTCTTCCTTTGGCCACCTTATTATTCCCACAGGGTATCTGATCACTGGCAGGGCGTAGCTGTTTATTGCCTGGGATTTGTTCTTGCCATTGAGCTGGCTTCTTAGGACTTGCCTTACTCGTTGGAGGTATTTGGCTGTTGCTGCATTCCTTGTTGCCTGTTCAAGGTTGCCGTTTGCCTGTGGTATTCCAAGGTACTTGTAACTGTCCTCAATGTCTGCTATTGTTCCTTCTGGGAGTGAGACCCCTTCTGTGTGGATGACCTTGCCTCCCTTTGTCACCATCCTCCCACATTTCTCGAGCCCGAATGACATCCTGATGTAGAGCTGTAGCTGTAGATCCTGGTGGTGTGGATCAGTGAGTCGATGTCTCGCTCACTCTTGGCGTACAGCTTGATGTCATCCATGTAGAGGAGGTCACTTATGGTGGCCCCGTTCCTGAGTCGGTATCCATTGCCAGTCTTGTTTATTATTTGGCTGAGGGGGTTCAGACCTATGCAGAACAGCAGTGAGGACAGTGCATCTCCTTGGTATATGCCACATTTGATGGATACTTGGGCAAGTGGCTTCCCATTGGCTTCAAGTGTGGTTTTCCACAACCTCATTGAGTTTGCAATTAAGGCCCTTAGAGTTCTGTTGATGTTGTACAGCTCCAAGCATTCAGTGATCCATGTGTGTGGCATTGAGTCATAGGCTTTCTTGTAGTCGATCCAGGCTGTGCACAGGTTGGTGTGTCGCACTCTGCAGTCTTGGGCAACTGTTCTGTCTACCAGGAGTTGGTGTTTGGCTCCTCTGGTATCCTTACTAATGCCCTTCTGTGCTTCGCTCATGTATGTGCCCACTTATCTTAGCTGCGATGATGCCTGACATGAGCTTCCATGTTGTGGAGAGGCAGGTTATTGGCTGGTAGTTGGATGGGACTGCACCCTTTGAGGGATCCTTCATTATCAGGATCGTTCGCCCTTCGGTTAGCCATTCAGGGTGAGTCCCATCCCTTAGCAGCTGGTTCATTTGTGCTGCCAGGCGCTCATGGATTGCAGTGAGCTTCTTTAGCCAGTAGGCGTGGATCATGTCAGGGCCAGGTGCTGTCCAGTTTTTCATACCTGAGACTCTATGTTGGATGTCTGCCACTGTGATAGTCACTGGATTCTGTTCAGGGAGGTTGCTGTGGTCTTCCCTCAGATCCACCAGCCACTGTGCATCTCTGTTGTGTGATGCCTCCCTCTCCCATATCCCTTTCCAGTACTGTTCAGTTTCCAGCCTTGGTGAGTCTGCTCTGCTGTTATTACCCTGCCATTGAGAGTACACTTTCGCAGGTTGTGTTGCGAACAGCCGGTTTATTCGTCTGGCTTCGTTATCTCTGGTGTATCTCTTTAGGCGGCTGGCCAAGGCTTGTAGCCTTTGCTTGGCAGTTTCGAGTGCTTCAGGTATGGTCATCCGGCTTTACCTCTTGGGCATCGGTCTTTTCATTGCACCTCTCTGGGCCTCTGTCATTTGGCTTACTTCCCTCCGAGCTGCCTTGATTTTTGCCTCCAACCTTCGTTTCCATGGTGGGTATTGTTTCTCATGGCTCCCATGGTTGCTCTTATAGCCAAGCACCTCTAGGATCACTGATGCTGAAGCGTATATCAGCTCATTGGTTTCTGTGATTGTTGTGGTAGGGATCACTCTCAATGCTGCATTCACATCTTCCATGAGACTTTCTGATGGTACTTCACTTAGCCGTTGTAGTGGGGTTCGGGGTTGCCTGTTTAATCTCGCAATGATCTTATCTTTCAGGTCAGTCGTATCTCTTCAATCTCAAGTTGTGATAGCGGTTGCCGTTTGTGGATGTTGGAACACTGAGCTACTAGTTGCTTCGCAGTCAGTCTTGAATGTGGGTTTCTCTGTTCCCATTCGCCACACATTCTATTCATGTAACCCCTCTGACTAGGGTTACTTGAGTAATAGCATTCCAACAGTTCTCTGTTCTCGCATCTTAGCCATTTCTTTCTTGTTCCAGTAGCCCATTTCTCGTCAAGGTGCTCTGGTTCCCCAACACCTGACGCAGACCTTGTTAGACCGGGCGACGGCTGAGCCGGTATCTCATGTGGTTCATTGTCTCTCATGATATGAGGTAGGCGGTAGCTTGAAGGGTCTTGCCCAAGGACCCACACTGGATGCTTATTTGCCCTAACGGGGATTCGAACCGGGGACCACCCGTATACAAGTCTTGCGGTATATATAGGTCTGCAGGGGCAGAGAACAAATTTCCCCACTGTAGCACTAATAAGGGTATAAGGGTTTATAAATACATACATACATACATACATACATACATACATACATACATACATACATACATACATACATACATACATACATACATACATACATACATACATACATACGTACGCTACCAGGCCACAGAAGATCTTTTTCTTAGAAGTTTTTAGAAGTTCTTCTTCTCGTAATGATAACAATGCGGAATGACTATAACCTTTGTATTTTGGCAAAATTGTTATCAAAGGAATGTGTGGGATAGGCTCCAGGAAACTTCTGATCATTATTGTTGACCACTGATATCAGGCCAGAAGTTAGGATGGAACCAAATGTTTAGCTGACATAGTTTGAGGGTCTATAAGCCCATGCCTTAACCAGAAAAGGGTAGAGCCCCACGGATCGGTAGGTGACTCATATCTGGGACCACAGGGTTCTCAGGCTGACACTTCTCCTGCAGGAGACCAGGTCCTCTCTTTTTCACTCTTCCTTGTTGATAATATTATGTCATCACTTGTAAAAAATCTAAGAGTATTTGTGTAAACGTTAAAGCAGTGGGGGTTTGAGTTTGTCTATTTCAGTCTGGGACCACAAATTAGCGTCACTCAGCAGGTGACAAGTTGTCAAGTCTGAGACCAGACATTGGCTGACCCTGGACACATGACGTTTGTCAAACGTGGCCACAAGGTAAGCACGCTTTGCTTTTACATGACAATTCTTTGTTCAGGGCGGTGTGGGCAGTTGCTAAATTGGTAAGATTGCAAAAATCTGAGGATTTATTCCTATTATTAAATTCTGATTTGGCTGTTTCTAGAAAAGGATTTGTGTGGGGATTTTAAAGTATTAGGAGGGAGAGAGAGGCAGTGTGAAGAGACTGCATGTGCTTGCACCGCTGTATATAACTAACTGCTTTGTGGGATGTTGTTTCTGTTGTTAAAAAATTACATGGCCTATTGACCTCTAAAAATTTACTTAAATGTTACGACAGTTTTGAAATTCTAACATGTGGGCTTAGAGTCTATATTTGGTTAAATATATTTAAGGCTGTGTAAGTACCATAACTGATGCTGATGAATTAGGCCCGAAGATACAGGACTGACAACATATATAAATAAACAACTGAATATAATAATAAATCACTTTGTTCATGGGATTGGAAACAATGGATCGTAGGATCAGAACTAAATCAAACTATTTTAGAGCAATTATAAATTTATGGGGGGGGGGGTTAACAGCGTCAATTTACTGTGCGGCCTCAATGTGGATTAGGAAACTATGGAAAAACTCCTTTGGAAATACTGTGAAATGCTTCCAATGAGGGAGGTATGGACTTGTGCAAAGTCAGTGTTGGGACAGAATCCACCTGAACGGCCAAGGAAGGCTGGGGCCAAAACAGAGCCACTAAGACAGCGCACTCTATCAGACTTTTGAACTTTATTGATAGACTTTATCAAAAGCCAAAAAGCCAGAGGCTTCTGAATCTGTGAGTTCACTTTGCTGTACACCTTAATACTTTGAAACTCATCCAAACATTTACAATTAAATACATTACATACTTACATAATTACAAACCAAGAATAGAGGAGAGTATAGAGGATTTTTCAAAATAAAGCTCCCAATTTACTCACTTTGCTGTCAAATGCTCCACCTGATACTTAGTGGCTAACTGTATTAAAAACGATATGAAAGATTTGGCTGATGCGTACTGTAGGTTCAATGGGTTGTCCAGTATTTGAATGATGACATTCGCTGTGCACCAGAGTTAGAGACATGTCTCATTCCACCTCTCCAACTGACACTAACTGTTGACTGACTGGTTGACATTATTGGGTTAAAGGGTTCAAAAAGGTCAGAAAAGTGAAAAAGCTTCAACACTGTAATAAGTGAGTGAAGTATCTGGGGAGGATAACCTTGGTGTAAATGTTTCCCTCTGTCACAGTTTGGTCAGTTTCCTGTTTTATTTTGAAAGGACTTCCTGCTCTGCTCACATCACAGCCATGTCACTGCTACTTCCGGTTCTCATTACACACACCTGCCCGTTATCAGCAATCACGCACCTGTATAAAAGCAACAGTACTCACCTAAGCAAACTGCCAAATTGTCGCGTACCTTGATCCTGATCCCTTGTTTTTTGAACCTCGTGACTTCCCGTCTGTTCCGTGCCTGTACCTTTGCTGAGAAAACCCGGTATCGTACCTGACTGTCTGACCTGAGAACACCTGTTCCCTATCTGTGCCTCTGCTGTGCTTACATGTTATTGAACCTTGCCTGTCTTTGGACCTGAGATTGCCTGATCCTCTGTGTACTGATGCTGCGCTTTCCTGGGTACGACCTCGCCTGGAACTGACCCTGTCTTTGCCTAATAAATCCTTATTTTGAACCGTGCATGTGGGTCCGTCACCTCCTTAGTCCTGACAAACTCAAACAGAAAATAGCAGTTTGATCCATACAGTATGGAGAGACAGGAAAAGTGGTTTGAGCGCAGGGTGAGCAAAACGCTACATGTACAAAATAACGCTTCCTCCGTCAGCAGAGGAGGAGGCCTCAGACTCAAACCTTGTCCAATTTTTATCATGCTGCCCTTTCGTCTGTTGCAAAGAAGTCCATGAAAGAAACACACTTGACCCTGTAACGGTGGAGGAGTTACATTAATTGGCAGTTTACACCTACATGTACTCACTACCTCCAGCCTCTTTGTTCACATAATGAGCCCATCTTTTACAGGTGGGAGGGGAAACTTACTGAAGGATAAATATGTGGCCTTCAGCCAACATTCCTCAGGTTTCCATAGAAGCCACCTGGATTGGTGGTAAAATGTTTCCATGGAAAAGAAGAAATCCATTTGACATGACTCAGCCAAGAGACTATTTCACCTGAATGACTGAGAATTTTCATTGACTTACATACCTTACTTAATCTAAACCGAAATGTTTTCATGCAATCAAGCATTCATAAATCCTGTATGACGTCAAATGGTACTGTAGACCAGGGGTGTCCAAACTTTTTTCACCAAGGGCAATATGCTGTAAAGTACAGTACATATTACCTCACCAGGTTAATTAATAAACTAAATCATGTGTTTGTTAAGCTGCGGTACGAGTAGTCATTGTCTTGTAGCTTTGGTGGTGCTTTCTTGCAAACGCCAGATCTGCCAACTTGAGAGGATCACTCAGCTCGTGAAGAGGTTGGTCCTTGTCTTTGGAAAACTGGTCAACCTCTGATCTCAGAAAAAAAGCCCTGAAGCACTGTGGTGGAAATTTTCCATAAAGAAGTAGATGAGAGAGAGTTGTCCTTTTGTGCAATTTATTGAAATAATACAGAAAATAAAAATAATGGGGAAAGCAAATAAAAAGCATGGATGTTGATCGTGCACATCAACAAACCAAAAACCAGCTGGGGAGATCAGTGCACACACCACGAAGGTGTGATGCAAAGAGCCCACGATCCTCAAGTTGCTTCTGCCTTTTAACCCCTTTCTCTGGCTCTGGTGGAATGTCTCTCTGCAGCAATGGAATTGTTTGCGCCACCTTATCTCGCTGTGAGTGAGAATGTTTGCTTTCTCACTTCTGCATCGTCATGTCTTGTTATCCAAAGGAAGGAACACCGAGCTTCCAAGACAAGATGCATTTGCTTTAACAGCCTTGGGTCTGGTGGGGAGTCAGATAGGATGGAGCCAGAGTCCGGGTGTAAAAGACAAACATATATCAGAAATTATTAGTCAGTCAAATGGAGCATCAGATGTTTAGACTTGATGTACGTCAGGGCACAAGAGATTATTTGTTTGTGTAAGAATGTTCAGTATTGCACCTAACCAGCACATGACGAGTGTGTTGGATAAGAAACAGCACAAGGCAAAATTTTTCCATTACATTCCCCCCTTTTGATTACACATTAATCAAACACTAAAATAATAAATTTTTTCAAACATTGCATTTTGTAGTAACAACCCTTACAAATGAAACAGTAAGTGTATTAAGTCAAAATTCAAAAATACACCTTCACATAAAAATGCAAGTAACTTAGGGATAAAAGGTTGGGAGCTGTTTTGGTGGGTAGTTAAACAAGAATAACCTCTGTATGAGCATGTGAAGAAAATAAGTCCATAATCATATTTGTACCAGATTATATTTTGTGATCAGATAGCCATCGTCAAAGTCACTACGTGAATTAGAGTTGGGGTTTTTGAACATAGTTCATTGTGTCATTTGATACGAGAGTGTTGCTGAGGTCGCACGCATGATGAGACCTTTAACCAGTGGGATAACGCAAAAACCAAACAAGAGAATCACAGCCATCTCAATGATAAAGGAAACAGCTGTGGACATGAGGACAGATTTCCATTTTCCAGACATTTCGTCTAGCCAATTCCAAGAGGAAGAACCTATACCAGAGTTAGCTGAGATTCTGAAGGCCGTGTAGCGCCTTCGCCACAATACCATTAGAATCAGTGTTATTCAGGATGTAAGTACAACATGCCTCTCCAAACATAACACAAACGCCTCTTTTCTCTGCTAACAACGTGTCTACGGCCATTCAATTGTAATGTAATAAAGACAATTAATGTATGATAGCCATAGGTTATCATATAATCTTCAGATAGATTTCATGCTTTCGGATCTTTAATTGTACATTTGGGCCTAGAGCGAATACGAGATTCAGGGATTTAACCAGAATGATGATGCATATTTCCGCTTGTGTTGTCTTTCATCTGTAGATGAAGGATAGAACTAATTGTAGCAGTGAATAAAGTGATTGTGAGCAAATTAAACACCAAGTCAACTTTAGGATATTTAAACTCAGTGTTGTGAATTATGTGAAATTTTCTCATTCAAAAGTAGTGTGCAAAGTTACATGAAAACATCATATGATCAAGGCAATAATCAGAGTAACATAAAATGTCTAACGCAACGAGGTTACAATTGATGTCTTGTAACAATCTGCTTCGTCCTGTTGAACAGTAGCGTTAGATTGTTTCCAACCTGTGTGTTGAAGTATTGATTGCTCGTTGGGGTTCTTCAGGTTGTGATCAGCTGATCACAGAGACACTTGGGATTCGTTATCACCGCCAGGTTTCCTCCCAATGTCGTCTGAGTCACTGTCACTCCCGTGATGTGAAGAGTCTACACGTCGTCCAGCGTCGGCAACTCAAGGCTGCTCGTGTGTGTGTTTTCTCAGGAACGTGTGTGTAGATGTATGGTCTGATAGTGTGATTCACCGGCGCAGCTTCAGGCGGCGCTTGGCTCACACCTTTAGCTGAACGGTCAACGCAGCCTCGCCTCAGTGCGTGTGTGAGCACAGCGAGGGTCGTCCTTCTCAATTCTTTTTGTCAGTGGTGGTTTTCTTGTGTGGTGTAGATGTAGATGGAGGGTCGTCTGTTGGATCCGGGACCTTCTTGCAGTGGAGTGGATCCAAGTCGCTCTCTCTGCGATCTTTACAGCCGTGTGGGTCGTCAGAAGGACCTGGAAGTGGCCTCGCCACCGTTTGGAGTCCCAGTGCTTCCTCCTGAACTCCTTAACGATCACCCAGTGCCCTGGTTGGATGGTGTAATGGTCCTGTCGCCTGCTTTCACCTGTTGGGAGATCTGAATTATGGGGAAAAGGTGTTTGGGCGGCACGGCGTGTCATCAGGCCCAAACCAGACTCCATGGCTACAGGTGGAACCATTCGTCAGCCAGAGTCTGCGTTCCTGTGAGGTAGAAAATGTTTAAAGCACAGGGAGAGAGGAAGAAAGGAAGGAAAGGATAGAGAGAGTTGGAGAGAGGGAACAAGGATGAGGAGAGGAAACGAGGATCAGGAGAGGGAGGGGTTGTCGTCCTTCGCAGCAGCGTCTGCAGCTGCATGTCGGCAGAAACAAAGTCGTCACTGATGATGTAAAAACAGCATTAGCTGTAGGCAGCAGGACAGCGTCCAGCAAAGCAGAACCTAATCATGATGTGAGATAGGTTTGCAATTAGACTTCAAAAAAGCTTCCTATGCTTCCACAGAGCGTCTGTGGAGTCCATGTAGATGGTAACAGACTCTCCTTCTGCTCGTTTACTAGCTTCAGTCAATGTGATCAACTCTGCAGCCTGAGCAGAGTAGTGTCTTAGCAAAGAGCCAGACTTCACGACGGACTCTTGATAGTAATTTTCAGCATGTTGAGCAAGGTGGTGTTGTATCTAAGCCATCTGGCTGTGGAAAGATGTGATGTTTTTCAAAAGAATCAAAGACACAGTATGAGGACAAAAGAACAGAAGTCGTACAACCTGATTTCTCATCCACTGTTTGAGTGAAAGGTCGCATAGGGTCAGATCAGGAAGACCCAAAGTAGGAGTCTGAAGAGCAAGCATGAGGTCAGTGAACGTTGTTCAGCCTCAGACGTCCACGTGAGACAAGAAGTGGACGATGAAGATGTCTGCATCAGAACCCTGAGTGGGACCTCAGAGAAGGTAAAGTTAGGACTGAAGGTCCTACAATAAGAACAAAGACCTAGAAAAAACATCAGCTGTTTTTACGTGCACGGTTTAGGCAGGTTTCAAATTGCTTTAACTCAGTTGGGTGAGATGGATTTGCCATCAGCTGTAATTACAATGACCCAGAAAAATAACCTTTGTCTGAACAAAGCGTAATTTAAACAGGCTCTCTTTGTGGCCTGTAGCATCCAATGATTCAGTAGCTTAGTGGTGTCTGCAGTAACACCATCTATGGCTTCCTTTAAGAGGGTGTTGTTGTTTACATGGTCTGTGGTCAGATTTAGGTGCGATGACCACTGGTTCACATCCTCTGATCGAACCTACATCATGTCTGTGTGTGAGCCACAGGGAAGCAGGGCTTCCTGTAAGGCTGAGTGTTGGGTCAGAGCGTCCTCTGAAAAATCAAAATAAAAACAAAAGCATGTAGTGTGTCATTAGAATGTGGAGGTACCAAGTTCACTGTTTGCTGCACATAACAGGCAGAATAAAAATAAGTTTTCTAAAACTATGCAAAGTAGGTGAATACGTCACATGGGGTCAGAAGTCGTTCACCAGTCTCCACCCCGTTGACATCTGTTCACGAAAGGACCCACGTCCTGCGTCTGTCTCCATCATGTTTTCACAGAGGGACGTGTGGAACTGTAGAATAAACATCAAAAATCTTTTTTGTTCGTTAGTAAAAAAAATCGCAAGCGCAGACCTGTGTTCATCCCAAAAGAGGGAAGTTGAGGTCAGTTTGTGTGTGTGTGTGAAATCATAAACAAGCTGTGATGCAGCCTGTGTGAGGGCCTCAGTTACAGCCCCCCCTCAGCAGCCAATGATAAGAGCACAGCTGAGCTGAAGTTAACACCAACAAAAGAGGGATTATTTAGAATGTCTGTAGACGTAACCTGCACTCCGTCTGGAGTGGAAATCAATCAAATACCTAAACTACACAAGATCTCTTCCTAAAAATTTAAACTGGGCATAAGTTTGAAAGCAAAAATGAATGTTACGGTGTCTTGCTGTCAGATGTTGCACAAGACAGTGAAAGAATAGGTTTTTCTTTAATAGTCTGGTACGTACAGTAATTATTATTACTTCTCTCTAATAGTCGTCTTCCCTTTAATAGTCATTAATAGTCTGTTTCAGTCAGTCTCAGTCTTCCTATGGTCTGGTTTTGTTTTTTCTACAGTCTGTTTTGTTTTCTCTATAGTCTGTTTTGTTTCCTATAGTCTTCTAGTCTGGCCAGACAAACCTATATTGTGCACAAGTATTTTTAGAAACATGGAGGATTTTATTACTGAATTTGTTGCAAGTTAAAATAGTTTAAACCCATCAGACTGTAAAGTCATGCAGCAGTTGTCGTTTAGCTGTTTGTCATATTTTTAAAATCACTCTGTGGGATTTTTTTTTGAGCAAAAAGCGATTCTTCATTGCGAGCAGATAAGCATGAACATGAATTTGAGCGTGTATCAGCTGTAAGCGTGTTTCTTCATTGCGTGTATGAATGTGTGTGTTTGCGGTACCGTCTTGTACGTCACGTGAAAAGGAACCGTCACCTTCCTCCTTCCCCAACCATCAGTCTGATGTGAGCGCCAGTGGGTGAAGCCTTTCAATGGGACAGTTGTTCCTCGATGACAGACCTTTCCTGGATCCTCAGATGCAGCTCTTTTGGGCCGATCACGTCTGAAGCCTCTCCTGTTGTTTCAACCAGTGTCTGTGTCAGAGCACGTCTTCTCTGCTGTTGCTCTGTCCTTGTTTTCCTTTGCTGATTGTCATAAGCAGGTGTCTGTGTCAGACACACATGCTTGTAGTAGCTGGTTCATCTGATGAGCCCAGAACGTGATGGCTGCAGGCGTTGTGAGAGTCGCTGAGGCGTCCATGCTGTGGTCTGTGTCCTCCAGCTGCTGTGGTGTCAGAGCTTCCACCCTGTTCTGGTTGTTGGTTGGCGCTTCTTCTCCTTCGGTTCTTCTGCTGATGGTGGGAAAGGAGTCCAGATCCGGATTTACCCTCATCGCGCTCGGTTCTGCATTAGAATAGAGAGCAGAAACAGTGGGAGCATTTGATCTTGACATGATGTGTGTGTGGTGTGCGTGTGGTGTGGCAGAGTGCAAACAATTCTTCCCCAGAGTTGTTATCTCCTTTTTTTTTTTTTCTGTTACTCTCATCACTCTTTTGTTTCTTCTAGGGCTTTAGTTTTGATGTTTTGCTTTTTCAAATCTTTTAAAGGTGCATATGTCTTTTACACTACGTAATTCTCCTTTTGAACCCATAACCAGTTTCCCACTCATGGAAACATGAAACACACTAATAACCATATTTACCTTTTACTTTTAATTACTTTTACTTTTGTAATGCTGCAGTCTGGTGGTGGAGACTTAGATCGCCCCGAACCCATCTTTTAGAGTCCCGGCGGTTTCCTGCCTTAGATTTTTATGTGTTCCGGCCGGAACCTTTTTTCGAAATTTCTCTTCCACGGACGTCTCCGTAGAAAGGGAACCGCTCAGATCAGCGACAGGGTTCTCGGAAGTGGTCCCTCACCGTCAGGCCCCTCTAAGACCCGGGTCCCTCGTATCTCAAAACCACTTCCCCCTGCAAACGCGCTCCGTATTTCAGAAGCCGTCTTTTATTTCCTTGTCCACTCCCGTTGGACTGCGCTCAGATCTGCACACTGGTCTGTATCCTCAGTACAGACAAAACAAGCTCGGTCCCACGAGCCAACCCTTAGCAACCACCGTCTCGACCACCAGGGCAGACTTTGACCTAATTAATTTTACCCGAATATTAAATTTTTTAATTAAAAAAAATTGTTTGGTCCTAATTATTATATTTTAGATGTTTTTCAGCCACATAGTCGTTTTAGAAATATTATTATCTCTTTTCCTAGTTATATTTTCTTTTTGTTTTTTCCCAAATTAAAAGGAATCTCTCTCACCGAGCCGAGCCAAATTAGGATTTGAGTTTGAATCTGAGTTCGTGGATCTCGTCAGAGGCGATCCAGACGGGTGAGCAGTCCTCCCAGCTCTGAATGTCTGTAGAGGTTTGGAGGCTGAGCGACCCTAGTCCTCAGGACTATCGTCCCTGGTCACACCGTCCAGACGACCTGCCGCGGGATCCTGTTCGTGACGCCAATTTCTGTGGTGGAAATTTTCCATAAAGAAGTAGATGAGAGAGAGTTGTCCTTTTGTGCAATTTATTGAAATAATACAGAAAATAAAAATAATGGGGAAAGCAAATAAAAAGCATGGATGTTGATCGTGCACATCAACAAACCAAAAACCAGCTGGGGAGATCAGTGCACACACCACGAAGGTGTGATGCAAAGAGCCCACGATCCTCAAGTTGCTTCTGCCTTTTAACCCCTTTCTCTGGCTCTGGTGGAATGTCTCTCTGCAGCAATGGAATTGTTTGCGCCACCTTATCTCGCTGTGAGTGAGAATGTTTGCTTTCTCACTTCTGCATCGTCATGTCTTGTTATCCAAAGGAAGGAACACCGAGCTTCCAAGACAAGATGCATTTGCTTTAACAGCCTTGGGTCTGGTGGGGAGTCAGATAGGATGGAGCCAGAGTCCGGGTGTAAAAGACAAACATATATCAGAAATTATTAGTCAGTCAAATGGAGCATCAGATGTTTAGACTTGATGTACGTCAGGGCACAAGAGATTATTTGTTTGTGTAAGAATGTTCAGTATTGCACCTAACCAGCACATGACGAGTGTGTTGGATAAGAAACAGCACAAGGCAAAATTTTTCCATTACAAGCACGGATCTGACTTCTGAATGATAGAGCAGATCCCTATATTCACCTCTCTCATCTAGGATGAATATGTGGCCTTCAGCCAACTTTCCTCAGACTAAAAAAACTACCTAGATTGTTGGCGAAATGTTTCAATGGAAAAAAGAAATCCAGTTAACATGACTCAACCTACAAACAAAATCTCTTTGTTTGTTTTTTTAGGAATTGTTGCATTCTTTATTTGTGACAGGTTTAACATGAGCTGTTGCTGCAGCTGCTGCAAATGACCTGTGTGTTAAGGCCCAAATATGCAATGTGCATGTCATGATCCGGGTGTCTTTTGGGTTCAAACTACCAGGACATATTACTATGGATCCTGATAAGGAGGAGGCTGGACAGGAGCGATCGTGAAGCTGATGGGGTGGTGGACATCTCGCTGCGGATGTGGTTCTCTCACAGCAGACAACACCCTTTTGGTACCTACAGCATCCATAGTAAAGCTAAACTACAGCATTGGAGACAGATATTCTGGCACTGGTATTAACCATGGAGCTGAGCACTGGAGCAAACTAGGATTTTAGTGGTCTGGCAAAACATTGCAGACAAAAATCAATGGCTCAAAAGACGTTTTTATCAAATGGGTGGGAAAAGTACTTTGAAATAGATTAGCCATCTTTGATTTTGCTAAAACATTTGAAGGTTCTAATGTTTTAACAGTTTTGGATAAAAACAAGGGCGGCACGGTGGTGCGGTGGGTAGCACCTGAAGATTCCCGGAGCCTGGTGCCTTTCTGTGTGGAGTTTGCACATTCTCCCAGTGTTTGCGTGGGTTCTCTCCGGGTTCTCTGGCTTCCTCCCACAGTCCAAAGACGTGCATTAGGTGGATTGGCTTCTCTTCATTGCCCGTGAGTGTGTTTGTGAATGATATGTCTCTGTGTTGCGCTGCGATGGACTGGCACCCTGGACGGGTTACCCACAGCCAGCTGGGTTAGGCTGCAGCACCCCCGCGACCCCGCATATGGGATTCAGCGGCTTGAAAAATGGATGGATGAATAAAAACAAAGACACCGTGATTTACTTTGAAGCACCTCAGCAAAATTTTATTGGCGCGTTCACTTGTGTTTACCAACTTTGAGGGTGCTGTCGCACTGGCTCTTACTAAGCGTCACTGATGACCTCCTTGCTGCTCACCACCACTCCATCCTTCAATTCCTCAATAACAGTAATTATTTGCTGTTTGGTCTTGACAGTGGTTGTGGATGTGGAACCGGAGGATGCACCAGAGCCGGAGGACGCACCTGAGCCGGGTGTTTTTGAGGTGGTTGTTTTTGAGGAGCTGGATTTTGAGCCACCGGAGCCACCACTGCAGAGGGAATCAGAGTTTTACCTATCAAGCAACGTTATGTATTCATAATGCCTCCTACTAAACAGATGTTTCAAATGTTTGCTCACCCTCCTTCTCCGTCCAGCAGCCTCCTGTACTCAGCAATCTCCATCTCCAGCCTGGTCTTGATATCCAGCAGCGTCTGGTACTCCTGGCCCTGTCTTTCTAGGTCACATCTCAGCTGCATCAGCTGCTCCTCCATGCCTGTTACTCTTAACTGATAACCCGACAGCAACTTTGCAAACCGCTCCTGAGTCTCAACCAGGGTGCCTTCCAACCCCGCTTTCTACAAGACAGTGAGTAGACCTGGTTGTTCATCACCTTTAGGAAATGCTGGACATGACTAATAAAACGGTGACAGGACAGTGCAATAATAATAATAATCACCATGCTCAGCTGTGATTGGAGCTCAATCTGCAGGGCTTGCAGGGTTCGCTTAAGTTCTGTGAGCTCTGATTTAGACGTCTGGATGCATTCTGTTTGTGCACCCACTTCTTGTTTTAGAGCTTCTGACTGTGGAGGAAAAAACAACAAATTAATAAAATGTTTACCTTCAATCACAAAATGTACATCATAGTGATTGAATAATTAACATTAGTATAGAGCTTCTGCATGCATGCAGCATCTTTACCTTTTGATTGTGCCAGTCTGCTAGGGCCTTCTGGTTCTTGGCGGTGGCAGCCTCATATTGCTCTCTGATTTCCTCTAAAATCTTAGTGAGATCTGCCTGAGGAGCAGCGTCCACCTCCACGTTCACCTGACCGCTCATCTGGCCTCGCATCGCCAGCAGGTCCTACAGGCAACCAAGCACAGAGGCAGCACATCTAAGCTTCAGCTGACAAGGACTCATGGGAAGTTGCCTCACAAAACGATTCCTGAGTGCACGTCCATGTCATTCACTCAGCCACTGACCTCCTCGTGGTTCTTCTTGAGGAAGATCAGCTCCTCCTTCAGCCCCTCGATCTGCATCTCCAGGTCAGTCCTGGACAGAGTGAGCTCGTCGAGGAATCTCCTCAGCCCTGCGATGTCGGACTCCACCGCCTGACGCAAGGCCAGCTCGTTCTCCCACCTGCACGAAGAACATCACGGTAGCCTGGCGTCTAAATCCAGTACCTCACAACAAGCACATGAATACTACAGCTAATACAGTTATATTACATATGACTCCAGGAGTTAATTCACTCACTTCAACCTAAAGTCATCAGCAGCCAGTTTGGCGTTGTCAATATTAAGGTAGATGCTACCGTTGAACCTGACTGCCTCCTGGATCTGAAGGACAAACAGTGAGTGTGAGCGAAGCAGAGAAATTAGAAACAGGACTGGCAAAGGACAAAAAACAAAAATTCCTCTGATTTTGATGAATTTAAGGTAGTTTTGTTTGTTTATCTTGTGATTGAACCAGCAGCTCCTAACATGACAAAATTGCGGGAACCTTCTGGATTTGTTCCACGCCATCTGCAGATTTATTACTTGCTCTCTCATGCACTGTACATGTGTAATAACAAGGAACGCTCGTCCTCAGGCAGCTGCTTTTCAGCTGGCTCAAAATCAATTTCCTGCCCTGCAGCATCGTGTTCACACCGGGAATGCATGTTTTATTTACTCTGATTATAGTTTTTTTACATCATGCAGGTCCCTCACGTGCAACAACTGATGTTTATTGTGGAGAGAGATGGCTGATCACATGCCGAAGCATCCACATGTTAGAGGCGAGCTCACCTTTCCCTGCAGGTCTGCGATGGTGGCAAAGTAGGCACTGTAGTCTTTGCCTCCGGACGGGGCCGTCTTGCTCTCCAGGAACTGCCTGATCTTCAACTCCAGCTCCGCGTTCTTCTTCTCCAGCGTGCGGACCTTCGCCAGGTAGGTGGCCAGACGGTCGTTCAGGTTCTGCATGGTGGCTTTCTCGTTGGCAGAGATGTCCACCTCTCCTCCGCCGCTGCCGAATCCGCCACCTGCACCCCCTGCGCCGCCAGCTCCACCGCTGTAGCTGTAGTTGTAGCTCCCCGCATAACCTCCACCTCCACCACCACCAGCAGCGCCGTACACGGCGCCGCTGCTGGTGGTGGAAACTCTAGCACTAAAACCGCTACTGCCAGCATACATGGAAGCACTGCCAAAGCTTCTAACACCCATATTTCTGCCGGCCATGGTGTCAGGTGATGAGGGTCAGGGAGAGTCCTTCAGCTTCAGATGGAGAAAGTGAAGAGCTCCAAGAGTGGCTCATAATTTATACTGTTAGACGAGTTTGTGCGGAGGAGGAGAGAAGGATGGAGAGTTGGGAGGAGACACCTGTCCTGGATGAACTTGAAAATAGTCGGGCTTAATGGCCCTTGGGTGTGTCTGCAAAATGTGGAATCCACCCTTCATTCGTTTAACCACACATCAGCATGTCAAGTCTCTATTCACACGAAAACAATCAAAAGATTAAAGCAAACAAAGGGCTGCAGTGCGAGTGCAGACCTGTGCCATAGTTAAGTGTAATAGATGAAAATGTTTTTTTTTATCATAAAAAAAAACATCTCACTTTTAAGAGCTTTAAGCCGCTGATCTTACCATGAGTAACCGCGATCACACCAGAGGGGGGTGTTAGGTGTCATTTAATGATGTTGAAGCTAAGCTGCTTTAAAGAGTGAACCCTGTATTTGATTAAGATGAATGTCTGTCAGCTGCCTAATCTTGAATAAACAAAGCCAAAACATTTTTTTAAAAGAACAATAAAACAACCCGATACAGTATATGGTTAGCGACGAGCTCATGGTTCAGCAAAGGCCTGCAAATGCTCACTTTAAGCCACTGAGCTTAAGAATAGTTGTGAAGTATTTTGTCGTTCAGATGCTAAAGACATCGCATCTTGAATTACACGTCTATTTACACATCTATTTAGTCTGATGTGATTCTGACCTGAGTCTATTTACTGTTTAGTTTATAGGATATTGTCACATTTTTAATGTCTATAGTAATTTATTCTAATTGGTATTTCTTTTGGTCAGCTTATCATTGGACCAGTTGGTGTGAACTTTTAATGAAATCTCCAGATACATTTATCTCATGTGAACAGGACTTGACTGACTGATTGAGATTAACAGATCTTGAGGTTAATGCTCCAGTCGGCAGCATGAAGTCATTCTGACAGGCAGTGTAAATATTGCTATGACACTAATAATTTTCTGCACAGATGTGCAGCATGTTAGAGAACATGTACGGACACAGTTTAGGTTGGCATTTTACTGCCGAACGAAGATTAGTCCACTAATCACATCATCTCTTAAACCGTCCCTGAGACTAAGAGACACTATATAGATGCTGAAACAACTGCGTTTTATTTTCTGTTCATACTCAACCGCAAAAGTAAAAGCGTCAAGAGTTTACACAGCCACACACAACAAACTACAAATTGCTTTGCGGTCTAGTAGGTTTTTGTCTCTTTTGTGCCACAGCAACCCTTTAGTAGGACTGGGCCGGGCGGCTGCACTTCACTTTTTTATTGTCGTGGATGTGCAAGGTCTGTAGACTGGCTGGGGACCTAAGTAGTCAGGTGACAGATCCGACAGGAATGATGGGGGGCAGGGCTAGGCAGGTGGGGCAGAGTGTGAAGTGACAGGTGGCAGACAAGGAAGGAATACTTGAAATGACTGACTGAACCAGGACATCACAAAGCTGCTCCGCTGACACCTTGTGCCAATCTGCCCACTTCTTCCCCATAGGTTCATATCACACTTGTTTCACAATTAGGTCACAGTGGAGAACAGCTTTAGAGACATTCAGTACTTGCTGCTATTGTGCTGCTATCTGTTTTCTTTTGCAATTATGGTCTAAATGATTATTGTTAGTTAGGTATGAAATGCAAAGATTTGACGAAAATAGTATTAAAAATGAGATGGACATCACTGCCTTTATACAGCAAATTAAGGTTCTGGGGCCTGCGTCCCCCCCAGAGCCACCTCTTCTACACACATCTGAAGCTAATTAAACACAAGAGACAAAGACATTTTGCAAATACATTTAGATTACATTAGATTATGAAGCTTGTTTTGAGATTTAGAGTAGAATTAAATCCAAAACAACTGAGAGTTTATTCCAATTAAAAAGGCTTCACAACAAAAAGAGGAAAAAAGGGTGGAAGACGCAAAATAAAAATAACTAGGATCTCATTGACGGAGTCATGCTACTGTACATGTGGGCAGACATTAAACTCCTGCATGTATCACTATCTTAACCTGACTATCTAGACTATTAATTGGAGCAACTAAAGGCTTGCTGACTTTAAAATCATGTTTTTCAATTAACAGTCTTTGCCACGTTGTGTTTTTATGTTCCAGTGCAGTTATTATAATATTGTTTATATTGAAATATACAGATCCACAGTATGCTTTGTGTTGATATCACTATAATAAACAATATAATGTAGCCACTAGTTCATTTATTTTATTCTTATTTTATTATGTTATTATTATTATGCAAATAATCCTTCAAAGCACGTCCTAGGCTGCGCTTTTATTCCAAATGATTTAAGAGCAGCAGGTTTGAACTGCAGCAGCTAAGCCATCAATGCCACGATGTCGCAGTGAGCTCTAATGTAACAATGGTGACTACGTGAGAGGCATAAGTGCATCCACTTGACGTGATAATCCTTCCCGGAGCTATTGTAATAGCTGACCTTTAATGATTTGCCTGTAAAATGGATTTTGCGCTTCGTGGGTGGGGCTGTGTGTTATTCTGCTGCAGGCGTGTTCCCATCGTTTGCAGCTGCTGCCCTGTGGCTGGAGGGGAAACCGACAGGTATGTGCAACACCCAGTCGTTTCTCCTGAACCTCATTAAATGTTATCGTTTGATTCCATCTGAATTAAGACGATGTCGAACAAGTTTTTGTGCATAACGGTTATTTGCCTGTTAGTGGAGGAAAAACACATCCAGGCACTGATCAGGTGATAACACGCAGATGATGCAGTTTTCGAGTGGTTTTAGTGTGGGTCTATTTCTGTTCTCTTTCAATGAGAGCAAAAATCAAACCACACTTTAGTGTGCAGATTTAGCTCTGTGTGTTTTTGTAGTAGAACTGTTCTCTCAAGGCAACAATAATATCACACAGTGTGCATGACAGAGGTGTAAGGCTGGTCATCATTTTTAAATCTGATTATTACAGCGGAGGTTCAGTGGGAAACCCAGTGTGATGTAAACCTGGCAGTGAGTGCGTTTGATGGAAACACATGTAAAGCTCTCACCAGAGAGAGGAACATGTGTAATGAGGACAGTGAACACCCTCAGTGTTGAGTCCACCAGGAGAGTCGACATGTGAAGTCTGCACAAAATTCACAAAAACTGATTTAAAATAATTAAACTTTCTTTAAGAAGGAACTGTAACCATGACTGTTCTGTGTAATTTTAACTCAATCTGAGGATCAGAGCACACATGGAACCAAGGAGAAAACATCGTCATACTGATACAGAAACATCCAATCAGATGCGCAAATACACAATCTCAAACAAATCTAAGTGTTCTATGAAATTGTTTGAACGCTTTGTTATTTGTCCTGTCACTGACACAGAGTGGGAGAATGGGGAGATGGGGACTGATAAGCTGCTAAGCAGGTGAGAAGTCAGGTGACAGGGCAGACAGGAATGGTGGGGGTGAGGGCGGGGTGGGTGGGTGTATGGGTGAGTGGGAGGGGCGGAGTGTGAAGTGACAGGCAGCAGACAAGGAAGCAATACGTGAAACAACAGACGAACCAGCTCCTCTGACACCTCCTGACAGTCTACCCATAACCCCCCTCTTCATGTCAGCTTACTTGCTAGTGCTATTTTATCTCTACTATCACTTACGGTCAAAATGATTATTGTCAGGTAGGTATTAATGCAAAAGCAGAAGGAAAGTTCTGGAGCTGCAAATACTGTACGCAACCTCCTGACATGCAGCTGGCAACGGCTTCTCCTCATTAAGTGGCTGTTCAGAACGCACACACACCCACGCAGGCACACCCGCCTGCTGAGCCTGCTCCAGGGAGCCTCTCCACCCTCGGCCCCGAGGCCCCAGCCTTATAGAACGCGTGACATGTATATAAGCAGGCTCTGAGGGGGGGCCGCTGCTCCCTTCAGGAAGACACGTTAACAAAATAAGAGCTCTTCTGTTTCTGGAGAACTGGGTGACAACGAGTTGATGCCTGTAAATTCGTTTGATCCCTGGAATTTCTTTGTTGCGTCAGATTTTCTCTCATAAGACCTTCATTAAACGTCATGTTAAAAGTGCAATATGTAGAAATTGTAATTGTGCAAACATGGTCTCTTTTACAGCACAATCTGGTATGTTCAGCTGTGATAAATCCAATCTAAAGTTTAATAATAATATTTACTATCAAAACACCTGATCTGAACATGAAGTCGTAAAGCCTGGACGTGCTGAGGGAAACGTGAACGTGTATTCATAGGAGCGGGTTGAGGTCAGGGACAGTGGAGGAGCCTGATCCCGCTGGTCGTGTTTCTGTTGGCGCTAGAAGTTTGTCGGTTTACACAGAAAACAATACGTGTGGTTATTCCACACACAAGTGATGTTGCCTGAATTTGCAGAGTAGCTTCAACTTCGAGGATGAAAAGCAAGAAATGTAGAAATGGATCACACGCACGTAAGAACACAGCACAGGACAACAAATCATGATCCACGCTTACTGAAGGATGTGGAAGGAGTTTTCTCAGAGCAGCCACAGGTACAGAGTGCCAGGTATGAGGTGTATGTACTGTATGTGTCCTGTCCATGTATTTCACAAGCAGAGCACCGCTGACGTGCAGGCCTTCGTCTGGTTTAAGGTGTGAGAGGCCTTCAGGACCCCCCACCCTCTAGCATTCTGTGCTAATCGACATAGTCGTGTTCGGGCTGAGGCCTGATCCGTGGACTGTCCCAGCTCTGATTGCGTTGCTTCTCTGTGTCACGTCATGTTTGCGTGTCTGATATCTGTCACCTGACGCACGGTTCAGTCCAGTTGTTTACTCCGCGCTCAGACGAGGACTGTTGGAGGCTTGTTCTCTGTCATTCCATGCAGGTGTCCACGCTCAGCTGGGTGTGGTGACAGAACAACAACGGGCCGTCCTCCTCCTACTTAAGGTGTGACAGCTCTTTCATTCTTTAGATGTTTCCACAGATCACCTGAGGGCTTTTTCTCCTTATATACATCTATCATAAATCTCTTTTGCTTGTTTGTCTCTGTCCATCGTTCGTTATTGTTGTGACTCGCTGCTTGCGAAATCAAAGCTGTTGCTCGACACAGAAGTGCTGCACCTTAAAGCAGCGTCCACTCAGTCAGCAGTGGGTTTTAGGCCTTTTACACAGCTGCAGATGCTTTATGTCGCTTTCGAATTTTTCATTTTCCCATGTTCTTCCTGTGATTCTTTGTCACTCAGAACAGTTCATCTCTTTGTCTCCGTGCATCTCTGACTGCAGATAGGTTCCAACTTGCCCACCCCCGTCCTTCAGACCTCCTGCCACACATTTTTCTGCCGTAAAAGGAAACATCACCTGTTTCAGTCGCTCGCCCTGAGCCCGGTTCTGCTGGAGGCCTCCGCCTTCCGTTAGAGGGACGTTTCGTCCCTGCTGTCTCCAGTTGTATTTCTATATAGTCGTAGTGTTATAGTATATTCTGAATAATCTTAAAGGTGTCCTGTGATGAACTAAACTGAACTGAAGATATGAGCGTAATTGCTTTGTTTTGTATTCAAACAGTGGCTCACATTAGCTGCTGCGTTGTTGCCAGTCGAAACAACGTTTGTTGTTTTAATGGAGGCCAAGGCGGTTTCCTGACAAAGTACTGTACGATGAGTGAAATGGAATGTACTAAGTCCTGCCAGTCCTGCTTTTCTAAAACAATTTTATCTTCATATAAAAATATAAGATTTATTTCTAATTTGAGCTGATTAATGTAAGAAAACCTATGTAGAACTGGCTGCAACATGGAGGAATCTGTTACACACTGCACACTATCCTTTTTAGACCTACCCTGGTTTTAAAAATCGTCTTGTATTGAATTGTGGAAGCATAAAAGGTTGATTCTGAATGATCTGATTGCTTTAGGCCTATTATGCTGCTCCACTACCTGGATTTAATTAAATATAATATGAAATAACATTGAAAAGCAAACACACACACACACAATAAGCAGTGAAACGTCTGGCAGCTGGTTTGCTCCTATTGATCTGCCGCCAGGTTTCTGTCCTTTGAAGCTGGTGAGAGCCTAGCCTGTTATTTAAACGTCATCCGGTTTTTCCACCACTCATAAAAGACACTTCTGCTGCCAGCTTGAGTGGCAGTTCAGCCGCTGGAGGTTTCCTGAAGACGTCTATAGAAATCTTTAGAACAAGCTTCCTTTGAATTACATTTTAGCCAAGTCTCTGTTTAATACAGGCTTCAGCTGCTGAAATGGAGAAATTATTCACTCCATTCATGCATGGATTTTCCTCTCCATGTGTGAGTGTACATGACATATAATATGATTTACAAGACCCATGAAAAGGTGCCTGACAGGCTCTTAATAATAATTACAGCTCATCATTTCACAACGCCTTTGTACCCGATAGGACAGAGCGAAAGAAAAGTGGCTCATGTTTGATCCAGAGCCAAGTGTCAGTGTAGTGCTGCCTGCCAAGATAGTGAGAATGACGGGCGTAGCCTGGCATGGCTGCAGCATCTGCAGGTACGGCTGTGAGAAAGATACGGAGATTAAAGATAAAACAGAACAACGCAGACTGGCTGGAATCAAAAACAGATCAATGCACAGATAAGAATAGTTCATTGTGCATTTACTCAAAACCATTTTTGCACATTTAGAATTTGACCAAATCATAATACAGCCCATAACAGGATGTAACAGTTATTACAGATATTGAACCTATTTTTACTTTGGTCTCCAACAAATCTGGACTAGAAGTCTACATTAACCCCTGTCCGTTGTCTCTTGCAGCACAGATAAATTAGCCACACTAGTTTTATCAAAATGCAGAAAGCTCATTATTACTGCAGGTGTTTCTTCATAACCTCCCAGGATTTTCGATTACCAACAGTCCATTGTATTAGTTTGGATCCTTTAGGTAAAAGTGTCAATGGCAATAGTTTTTGTTCATGTTTGTGTCTCTGTGACTTTGCTTCATTAGAACAGTAACAGGTTCCATCTCCTTCCAGTGACAAGCTCAGCAATGATCTCTTGCCATTTAGAAACTACAGCCATTTTAATTTCGTTATGCGTTTCACATTTGTGTCATATTTTTGTGGACACATTCCCCACATTCCTGTAGTTTAAATACCTGTGTCAAAGCTTTGCATTGTTCACACTTTCTCACGCACACCTTCAGTTGGGGTACGGGGCCACGAAAGGCATCATATACTGCACTTATATCTCGTCACTTATAGCTGTGTGTGTGTGTGTGTGTGTGTGTGTGTGTGTGTGTGTGTGTGTGTGTGTGTGTGTGTGTGTGTGTGTGTGTGTGTGTGTGTGTGTGTGCTCTGTTCCAACAAGCCTCTGGGGAATACTTGCTCATACCGCCCGGCAGGTTCTTACATGTGTGAGGATTTCATTACATAACCGCTCAGGGCTGCGTAACAAACGCTCTAATATGTTCTGCTATAGACATATTATTATATGTTTCCTTTATGCACTGTATATTGTTGGGTGCATCATATATTGTTTGATTCAGGGACCTTGGGTAACCTCTAAGGCAGGAGGAGTGGGTGGGATCGTCAGTGATTATAAATACTGAGTGACATTTTAGTCCGACTCTTGCCACACCTGCTGTACACACAGTCAAAGATGAAACCTCGTGCTCATGAGGCCTCTGATCCTGATCCTGCCCTTTACACATTCTGCACCATTTACCAACAAAAAATGCTCATTCTCCAAAATATTCTTTATTGTGAAAGATTTTAAAGTTTGAATGTTTTCTTTAGGTAAATTATTGTTTTACTGCAATGCAGCAATTCAGTTTGCAGGAATGTACCACCTGCCAATCAAAGTATGTTTTAGACGCTGTTCTATCATCTATGCTCTCTTACAGCCTGACAGAGGAACGTATTGGTAACGTTTTTTCACAAGTTCCAGGGTTATTTCCTTCAAATGGTTCACTAAACGACTGCCATCTCCTCATTTTACACTGTTCAAAGCCTCAGTCTGAGAAAGGCGTGCTGAATTTTGCATTTTGTGTGGAAACAGTGAAAACTAATTCTGTTTGCTACACATTGACATTGATCTTTTCTGTCGCAGTAGATGAGTGCTGTTGTGGATTGCAGTGGGGAGGATGACATTAAAATGAGATTAAAGCCCAAGATTCTTAACTAAGGTTAACAATATGTTTTTTTACAATTGCATGTTAGTTTATTTTAAGCACATGTTGGATCTCTGTGGTCCTGCCATCTCTGCAGCTTCTTATAATTGCTCCTATATAATAATCAGGCTCGTGATGGGCAGTGACGTAGATATACAGCTGCCTTTTTTAGGGTTTTGCTTGCACATATTCATTTTTTTTCCTAGCACTTGCATTTCACTATGCCCGTGCAGAGACTGTAGTGTGTTATGGTGTTAATGAACATGGTGTCAATCATCAAAGGATTGGGGTTTGGGTTACATTACATTACACATTAAGCCAAGTTAGGAAGAAATATCAGTACAGCTTTGCTTTTGTAGATAAGATAAGCTCAGTGACCTTTGACCCCAGGAAATATCTAACAAAGGAGAAACATCTTTACAGGGTAAGTAATCATTGATCAGTAAATGGCTTTTCTAGTGTCTATTAAAGTTATGTAAGCTAAATAAAATACATTTTTATAAATTAAGCTTTAGGCCAAAATGCAGCAGTAATTAGTTTTATTATGTATAACTACAGTATTTGATGACAGTATAATCTATTGCTACTGCTGTGACATTTAATTATAGTGCGTTTTTTTATAGGCTGTGTAACATTAACAATTACATAAAAGCTATTCAAGGATAAGCCTGGTGTTATTGTATATATCCTGAGGCACCAACCTCTCGTCCTTTGGACACACGTACTGTATCCTTGTCCAGCAGACAGCAGTATGTCAGAGTTTGGGACCCCACCTTCAACAGTCTGCTCCTCGGGCGTGCTCACCTCTCTGCTTCACTGTCTGCACCACGGTATGCACTCTTACTCTTACTGCACTCTCTCTTGACACCATCTTAATGAGTCTCATTGAAAGCAGAGATGAATGTGCCTGCAGACAAAATACTGTCCTTGCATCAGGGTGCCTTTCTCCTTCCAGACGAATTTACAGTGCCTCGGTGACGGAGAATGTTCACCGACATGAATTAAATTGAAAGAAAAAACGTTTTGACTGTAATCTTTTACCGTCATTTTGTTCCCTATCTACAGTATGCGCAGTATTGTGTTTACAAAAGCATATTAGACTCCAAATTTAACCAAGCTGATAGTCCACTTAAGAATACATTGGCATGATTCCAAATATACATTACAAGAGCAAACCGGACGTGACTTTGTTGTAACAGTCTCATGTTGTGGTTCTTTTTGCTGCCCTAAAATATCTGTAGAGGATACACTGACATTTGACCCCTGTTCTCTGAAACCAGACCAACATGGCATTTACGTCCTCTGTGGATTCAGCGACAGCGACCTGCTGGACTAACACAGTTTATTAACTCACAGGTGTTGTTTGCTGTTTTAAGCATATTTTACGTTTTAAGATGTAAAACATTTCTGTGGTGTCTGTAGTCAGGGCAGGGTGTGGACAATCCTGTTTGTTTTCAAGCTGCGAGCTCTAGTCTCAGTTAGTGCTATTTTTCTGTCCACCTGATAATGAATTAATTATAGAATGTGATTTGGGTAAGGCAGTACCTGAAAAAACATCCAAAGACCAGAATTGTCTGCCCCCGGCTGAAGAGTATGTGAAAATAAAATTTTCATTCTTATGCCACCTGCTGGAAAAACAACTTTCTACAGTTGAAGGATGCAGGTGTTGTTGTTTTTTGACTATGTAAAGCATTGATATACAGTTCTCTACACGAAGATCTGACTTTTAAAGGTTTTTTTGTTGCTTTCTAGTTGAGAAGTTGACCTAAATCATGGACCTTTACTGCCTTTTACAAACATAGTTATTTAAAGTATTACAATAGAAAACAATTAAGTGAATTAAACTGACAAATCAAATCAGATGGAGAAAGATGACACTTAACATTTTATAAAACAGTTCATGTATTGTATATAACCTGTTTGTAAAACATTAAAACTGCTATTATGTTATAACCAACACCCTTACGTCTTGTCTATTGTCACTAAAGACTATAAAATGCAGCTATGACAAAGACACTGATCCAGTTGGCCTCACAGTATATATGCTTTGTTTACAGTCCGCTTAGGTGTTGATGATAAATTAATAAACATGCAAGTTGAGCATCTCATTGTTAGACAGTGAGTCCACCAGTGAGTACTGGGCTCCAGAGGGATAATGCTCTTTTGAGTCAATCACAAAGCAGAGTCCATCACAATAAATGAAACTGTTCATGCACTACATTACTGAATATTATTGATTTATTGTATCCCACTTGAATGTATTTGATTATTTATTATATTGTTATTTTCTGTAAATAGGCAAAACAATTTCTAATTTGATCACCAGAGTGAAACTTTAGTCAAACTAGAAAAAGTAATTTCTCGAGAAATTACGTGGGAGAGCTGATCTGCTGCCGCAACGATGACAAACGCTGATTAAGCTGCTGACGTCACAAAGTTGACTACGTCCAAAAGTTGACTACGGCAAAACGATGAAAACGATGAAAACGAGAAAACGTTGACAAAGATTAAAACGATGACAAAAGATGGCGAATAAAAAGATGATGATTAAAAAGATGACCAAGGTCATACTATGACAATATTAAAGAGATGACAATGATTCAAAAGTTGACCAAGGTTAAAAGATGTCAAAGATTAAAAAGTTGACCAAGGTGCATTGTTGACAATCATAAATAAGCTGACTAGCTTTTTGATTTGAAGAAAGTATTTGTAAATAATTACCTAACTATGTAATAGTTTAATAACTATTAAAAATTTACCAGTCAGAATCAAATATCTTGCCATTTAGGGTAATAAATTACATTGGTGCTTTTATTTTGAAGGGATTTAGAGGTTGTGTGTGAGTGATTACTAAACTATAAAATAGTCATTAGATAGTCATAATATTTCATTCAATAGCAAGAATAGCCCTATTAAAGCAAAATATTTAGATTAAGCCCTTTCAGAATAAAAGCACCCTAATAAGTGTGAGTGGTTATTTACTGAACTCTAAAGTAGTCTTATTAACGATTGGTAAGTATTCAGAACCAGAAATTTTCTAATCAATCTTGCCATTAAAGGTAATAAATTGTAATTGGTGCTTTTATTTTGAAAGGATTTAGAGGAAATGTGTGGGGGTAATAGCGTAACTGTCAATTAGTCTTTAAATAATCATAATTACCCATTCAAAGGCAAAAACAGTGCAGTTAAAGCTAATAATTGGCATTGGTGCTTTTATTTTGAAAGGATGTAGAGGAAGCATGTGTGGGTAATTACTAAACTGTTAATCTATCTTTAATTAGTCATAATTACCCATCTAAAAGCAGAAATATTGCTATTAAAGCTAATTATTTGGCTTGGTGCTTTTATTTTGAAAGGATTTAGAGGAAGTGTGTGCTTAATTACTACACAATCCAATAGTGTAGTTGAGTAATCAGTAATAAGCATGGAACTGCTGTCTACACTGAGCATCAGGAGTTTGACCTGTCAGTGACATCTGCAGCTGCGCCGTCGCCATGGAGACGAAAGGCGGGAAAATCAGGCTCACTCTGCTCTGTAAAAGCAGAGTTTCACCCTGTATGGCAT